>NC_090826.1:60750954-61053984 GCF_028021215.1 Eschrichtius robustus
CTCAAATATTTAAAATAACCCATGTGTCCCTGTGAATTAGCAACAGCACTGTGAGTGCCTCAAGAGCACAGTTTTCAGAACAGGGGAAAGGACTTGAGTCTAGAAGACATGAATTCAAAGTTTGACTCCATCTTGTTACCAATTGTATGACCTTGACAAGTCACTGAAACCTTTCTGAGCCTTGGTTTCTTATCTTTAAAAATACAGATAATAATAACAGTCTTTCAGAGTTTTTGTGGAGGTGAAATCAGATGAAAACAAATATTTATAACAGTTCTGAGCACAGTTCATGGCACAGAGGAAAGCTGCAGTAAATGACCATTCCTTTCCCGTCCACAAGAGAGGGAGACCCTGCCACGCTCTCCTTTAATAATTCTGTGAGTCACTAGCTTGCATTAACCACTTTCATAAAGGAATGCACTTTTCCATTTGTTAGGAGACTCAGTCCAATTTCTCTCTGTAGAGGAATCACATCTTTCTCCAGGAAAAAGAGAATAGTCAATTACCCTTGAAAGTTTCCTTAAATGCTTTTATTAATGCTTTTATTTATTTTGACTCGAAAGCTCAGGCATAAGCTTTTTTTCCCCCTTTGACTTCTACCTTAGGCTTTAGGCTCCCTTTCACTACAGCAGTATCAGCCAAGATTTAGTTTGACCAGTGGAAGGGCAATGGGGTTAAAAAATAATTAAAAATATTTTACCTTTTCTTTCCCCTCATTCTCTGTCCCCTCACCAGAAAAAAATATGGCTCAATTTACTTATAATGGGACCTCCACTAAGTTTGATTCCCTACTAGTAACTTCCACTGTCTTCACCCATAGAAGTAGTCCCAAAAGCTTCACCCACTTTTCCAACATGAACTTGATTCTTCCAGCTATTTATAAAAGATTTTATAGAGGCAAAGCCAATTATTAATTTCCTTTGTTGCATAGTTAACTTTATTATGTGAAGCCCATTTGAGAAGTGAGCTTTTCTTAGGATAGACAATATAGCATATACAGTATCCCATAGAAGACCTTCAAGAAGAACAGATTCCAGTTCAAATCCCAGCTCTACCACCTATTAAGATTGTGACTTGGAATTATTAGCTTACCTCTCTGAACTTCCATTTCTTTACTTGTAAAACAAAGATGATAATAATAAACAACTTAAAATAATAAATAACCATAAAAATAGGATTATCGTTTAAATAATCAACAGGGATAAAATAAAGTGTTTAGCATAGTAACACAATAGTAGACAGGTAATAGATTCTTCTTAACTGATGACCACCATCATCATCATCATCATCATTAGTTTGCTCATAAAGATAAGAGAGTCTAACTGGGTCGGTGTAAATCCATTACTCTTGCTTCAGTAGTAGTCCTCTACCTAGGTGGAGGGCCACAGAATTCTAGAGAAGAGATGCAAGTTCATGATTGGCTGATATCATTCTTCCCAGTCATGAGGGCTCTTTTTTGATTCAAAATAGAAATTCTTGAGCAGGGCCAGAGACTAGAATTTAAGTCAAACTATAGCTGCCATGCAGAGCTCCAGTCACAATTGTGAGATACAAGTGTAAATGTTTGATCGATACATAAAAGATAACTTGAGTACCAAATGTGTAAGGCATAAGGGGAAAAAAAAGTAGTGAAACCCTTAACTATATTTACATTTCTGTGCTTATACAACAATTTTGTTTATTTGTTTGTTTTTGACTAAAACAAAATGCTTATACTTCTATATTAAAATGTCATAAGAATATTGCCTTTTTAAAATATTATTTCAACAAATAAGTTATATTGATATTTATAGAATGTTAGTATTAGACAGAAATTTGCACTAATTCTTATTATCTATTACCCTCATTTTATTGATAAATTGAATAAGATCCAGAGAGTTACAGCGACTTGCTTGAGGCAACCTGATTAATAAGTGGTAAAACAGGAATAAAACAGAAATATGCCACTTTGTAACTGAAAAATTTTTGAAAGTCTTAACATATTTTATGCCTTTCATAGTACCATTTCTCAAGCTTGCATCTGCTTCTACTTATAAATGTCTCTAAAGATGTGTGAAGGTTTTTACTCTCTATTCTCTCAACTCAAAACTTTATCCAAAGTTTCTTATGCTAAACTTTTGAAATAATTTTCAAAATCCATGAAAACACAGATTTTCCTATTCATCTCCAGAATTTCCATCAATCCCATTCTCTTTTCTGTTCCTCTTCAAATATATACAATACTGCATGTTAAGTCTCTAATATGCTCAAGCTGAGCTAACCAGGAGGCAGCAATGTAAGGGATAATCATCGGACTAGAGCCCAAAGGAATCCTACCTCCATGCTGGATCTTTGTCTACTTATCTATGTAAGCCTGGGCCTCACTGAGTCTCAGAATCCACCTCTAGGAAATGAAAGGATTGAACTAGATGATCTTCCAGTCTTCTTCCTCTGAAATATTATTTTTTTTTAAAGTGTCAGATATACCCAGGCTTGCGGTGGCGGGCGGGGATAGGCAAAATGTATAGTAAGAGTTTCTATCTGATATTACCAACCAGTTAGTTATAAGGCAGGAACCATTTCATTATTATATTTTGTCCTCAAGTACATTCTTTCTCCAATTTAACAAAATACTTCTAAATGTATTACATTAATGTTCAAACAAACAAGTACTAACGAATGAAAAAACTGAAAATTCTTCTTTGAATTCAAATTGAGTTTAAGGGGAAAAAACAGAAAGATAACTGCTGTGCATAAATTTATATCACTACTTACTCATGAGCATAAACAAGCCATTTTTATATCTAGGAAGGAAGTGAGAATTTTGCTTTTCCTAATGTCCTCCCACTACCTGGTTAACTGGGAATAATAATTTGAATTACAGAAGTTTAAAATTCATCATTTTTTTAAAATATGTTTATTTGTCATAAAGTTAAATTCTTATACCAGTGTTGCTCATTATACTGAGTGAAAGGATGTAGTGTGAAGATTTAGAAGGCTAGATTGATCATGAGAAAACTAGAAACCTTAGGAAGAAGGCATGGTAAAACTGAGAAGATCACTTGGGAAACAGTAGGAATTAAGAGGGAGATTGGCAGTAAAAGCAGTATTTATAGGGCCCAATTGTGCGTTAACTTAGTTAATATTTGAAAAAAAAAAAACTAGTTGGTCAGTGATATATCCCTCTTAGAACTCTTAAAAGAGTTCACCCCTTAGAACTCTTACATGTTTATATGTTATAGATTATGCATTGTATTACTTATATATGACATTATAATTCAGTCCTGTTATGAGTTATATCTATCTCCCTAACTAGACTGTAAACTCCCACAGGGCATGGGTGACATTTTGTCTTTCTTTGGAAACTCCACAGTTCTTTGCACAGTGCCAGGCATATAAACAGCTTTCAAAAAATGTCTGATGAATAAATGGACTCATTTAAATTAGAAAAACAAAACATTTTAGTGCTTACGTCAGAGATACGTATGATTCACTTCTCCTAGTGCGCCATGGTGAATTAACTTCTGGAGTCCCATCTTGTATCTGAGCCAAATGAAGATATTGCCATCTTGGTTAACCAATGTTTAAATGTTTACTTTCCTTGTCCTGTATTATTATATCTCTCAGGATTCTTTTGTTCATCCAGCTAATGAAATGAGGATTGGGGAACTTCACCCTTCATTAGCTGAGACCCCTCTGTACCCACCCAAACTTGTTCTGCTAGGGAAGGACAAAAAAGGTAACATTGTGAACCTGATGTGGAAAATATGCCACAAATGCATGTGCATGATGAATCACCAGTTGTAAATTATGATACACCATAGTCTATAGAAATATTTTATAAATATGTATCTCTAACATTCATTGGTATGCTGTTTTTCATACTTGCCTTTCTGTGTTTATACTTGTCAATGTTCACAGCATTATAATATTTTCCCGTTTACATTTCAGAATCAACCGATGAGTCTGAAGTTGACAAAACTCACTGTCTGAATAACAGTGTTTCCTCAGGCACTTACTCAGACTACTCGCCTTCCCAGGCTTCCTCAGGATCCTCTAACACCCGGGTTAAAGTGGGGTCCTTGCAGACAACAGCTAAAGAGGCAGTACATAATTCTTTGTGGGGTAACAGGTGTGTTTAGAATTCCCTCTTTTCTGTCCCCAAATGCTTATTTTCAGCAACATTTTTAAAAAATGGAATCTTCTTAATTTTGGAATTGTATTCAGCACGTGAGTGGCATAGAAGACAGAGGGGCAGGTAAGCAAATGTAGTCCCCCTGGGATCTCCAAGAGTGGATAAATCCATTTTACACAGCAATACCATTGTTTACGGGAGTGAGGGTAGGACATTAACAGGTTGAGATGATAGAACCAAAAAGATTTTTAATCAAAAATTGTGTTTGCCTCAGTACATAATTGTGACACATTTGGGCATTCACCATCCAAAATGGTGTTATGAATTAAAGAAAGATGCATGGAAAGCACTAATGTGCCAAGTACAGAGTAAACATTCAATAAATTTTTCATCAGCATCTTCATCATCATCATTTTATCACCACCTGGAAAAGTTAGAATGTAAGTAAAAGTATTTAATCCTTCCAAAATGGCACCTACTCTATATTACTTCCATTTTACAGCTATATTAAAATCAAAAGCCATGGAGGTCAATAAAGTGACTCAACGAAGTAGCATTTACCCAGTGCCGATTCCCTTGTTTTGTAACATGTTGCTGTGTTTCACAGTACAAATAGCAAATAAAAATTGTCATATGATATAGGTAGTCAATGACTTTCACTCAGATTTTACTGATAATGTCAATACTGTTAACAATATATTCTTTGGTAATTGATGAATAACTATTTCTACTCATTGATGCCCATGATAAAAATCTTAACTCTTTCAGTTTGTAAATTATTTGTTATACAAGCTGAGACTGATTTAGGTACTTTCGGAAGATGCCTTCTAAATGTACTTTTTTTCAATTAGCAAAAGCACTTAAAAGTCTTTAATAAAAGATATATAATTCAATATCATTAGTGTGCAAACGGTTTAGAATAAACTTAGAAAAATGAGCATCTTGTAGAGATACTGTGGTCTCCAGAATAAACATGCCAATGACCAGAACTCATAATTTAATTTAATTTAATTTAATTTAATTTAATTTAATTTAATTTAATTTACATTCTAGAAAAAGATATGTGAATGCATTCACTATACAATGGATTTAATGTCTTCCAATACCTGGCCCTCAAATATGTTATTTGAAGACAACTTGGGTTCATTAGATATAAGAAGCATTGATAAGAAATGTACTCTCAACTAATAGTTTGGAAATGTACTGAATCAGAAATTCCAGAGATGGGGACCAGGAATCAGGTAGTTCTAATTATCAGACAGGTTTCAGGACCATTACTAAAAATATCTATATTTCTTTCATTCACTCGTTTATTCATTCATTCATTCATTCATTCAACAAATATGTACTTAGTACCTACTATGTGCCAAGCACTATGCTAGGCCTGAAGAGAAAAAACCTCTGCCCTCATGAGTTTACATTCTAGCAGAGGACACAAGACGTATAATAGGTAAGTAAACTGTGTATATTAGAAAGTAATGATAACTGAGAAGAAATAAAAGTTAGCGCAGGGTAAAGGGGTGACTTTTTTTGGACATGGAATAATAATGCTATCGTAATCATAATTGAGGTGTGGATGAATGATCAGTTGAACAAAGGATGGTGGTATTCTTGCCTGCTTGTTCCTTCTGGCAAAGACTCAGATCTTCCTCGTTTTCATGTTTCTTCTTCCCATTGTGTTCACAGGATTGCACAATCTTTCCCACAGCCTCTTGATGCAAAGCCATTGCTCAGCCAGAGGGAGGCTGTCCCCCCAGGGAATCTACCACAGCGTCCTGACCGGCTGCCATTGAGTGACACTTTCACTGACAACTGGACTGATGGCTCACATTATGATAACACAGGGTTTGTTGCAGAGGAAACCACAGGCGAGAATGCCAACAATAATCCTCTCCTGAGTTCAAAATCTAGAAGCACATCTTCTCATGGACGCAGGCCTTTGATTAGGCAGGATAGGATTGTTGGTGTTCCCCTGGAACTTGAGCAGTCTACACACAGACACACACCAGAAACAGAAGTGCCTCCTTCCAATCCTTGGCAGAATTGGACCAGAACCCCTAGTCCTTTTGAAGACAGGACTGCTTTCCCTTCCAAATTAGAGACAACCCCTACCACCAGCCCATTGCCTGAAAGGAAAGAACATATAAAAGAATCTGCTGAAATACCTAGTCCTTTTTCTCCAGGAGTACCGTGGGAGTATCATGATTCTAATCCCAACAGGAGTCTCAGTAATGTCTTTTCTCAAATCCACTGCCGCCCAGAATCTTCTAAAGGTGTTATTTCGATTAGCAAAAGCACAGAGAGGCTTTCCCCACTCATGAAAGACATCAAGTCCAATAAATTCAAGAAGTCACAGAGTATCGATGAGATTGACATTGGTACATACAAGGTTTATAATATACCATTAGAAAACTATGCTTCTGGGAGTGATCACTTAGGAAGTCACGAACGACCTGACAAAATGTTAGGACCAGAGCATGGTATGTCCAGTATGTCCCGAAGCCAGTCAGTCCCGATGCTGGATGACGAGATGCTCACTTATGGAAGTAGTAAAGGGCCACAACAACAAAAAGCTTCCATGACCAAAAAAGTCTATCAATTTGACCAAAGCTTCAATCCCCAAGGAGCAGTGGAAGTTAAAGCTGAAAAGAGGATACCGCCCCCGTTTCAACACAATGCTGAGTACGTGCAACAGCCGGGAAAAAACATCACCAAGGATTTGGTTAGTCCTAGAGCTTACAGAGGATACCCACCGATGGAGCAAATATTTTCATTTTCTCAGCCATCTGTTAATGAGGATGCTGTGGTAAATGCCCAGTTTGCAAGCCAAGGTGCCAGGCCAGGCTTCCTGAGAAGAGCTGACTCCCTGGCGAGTTCCACAGAAATGGCCATGTTTAGAAGGGTCAGTGAACCTCATGAGCTGCCTCCGAATGATAGGTACGGCAGACCTCCGTATAGGGGAGGTCTGGATCGCCAAAGCAGCGTTTCAGTGACTGAGTCCCAGTTCCTGAAAAGGAATGGCAGGTATGAAGATGAACACCCTTCATATCAAGAAGTGAAAGCTCAGGCGGGAAGTTTTCCAGTTAAAAACCTTACCCAAAGGAGGCCATTGTCTGCAAGAAGCTACAGTACAGAGAGTTATGGTGCCTCCCAAACCAGGCCAGTTTCAGCTAGGCCTACTATGGCAGCTCTTTTGGAAAAAATACCATCTGACTATAACTTGGGTAACTATGGTGACAAGCCATCAGATAACAGTGATATAAAGACGAGGCCTACTCCTGTGAAGGGAGAGGAGAGCTGTGGTAAAATGCCTGCAGACTGGAGACAACAGCTGCTTAGACATATAGAAGCTAGAAGGTTAGACAGGGTATGTTTGGCATTTCTCTGTAAGAATATCCCTCCTGCCTTTAGTTTTACTTTATTGGCATTTCTAAGCACATGTAGTGAAGCATGAACTACATGAATGAATAGATGATCAGCATTTTATTTATCTTTATATTGTGGGGAAATTGATCATAATAGTTTTTCATGGATACTGTTTGATGCTCTTTGAGAGTTCATAATGTATAGGTGAATTATTTATCAGAACTATCCTAAATATGGTTAGTAAGAAAGAATTCGACTCTGTTATGTGGGATAGTGCTTCAATTGCTTTCCAGCCGTTAAGGCAAAATGCCTCTCCTAGGACACAAAACTGTTCTCTAGTGACCTAAAGAGTATGATTTTTACTGAATCTATAAAAAGTGAGTATTCTACCCCTTTCTGCACAGACTCACTTATATTAAAATCAGACCTAATTTGTTTATACAATTTGCATATAGTTACTGCTACGGGGCTACTAAAGTTATTACTTCTAAGGAGCAATAATCTTCTCAGCAAGAAACAGAAAAATAAAATAAGCAGAGATTGAATGCCCTCCTACACATTATTTTATTCAATGAAAATCCTGCCATTTAGAATGTTGCTTTTCATATAGAAAGAAATGGTTAAATTCAAAGCATACTACAGACAACAAAAATAGATGATGTCTTTATAAAGACTACAAACGTACAAATTAGTGTGTATATTGCAGCAAAAAAGGGGGGGAAATTAATCCCAATGCAGTTAAAAATTGAATCACAACAAATCATGAAATGCATAGCAATTGAGGAGAGCAAAAAAAAAAAAATTTGTGTAAGGCCTAGAATTACTTTTTGTTGTTGTTTGCATCTCTCTAAGGGAAGTCTGCATTTTCTAGAACTATGATCAATTGACCATCACCATTGAGTGTATTGATACTTTGCGGCTTTGGTGTAGAGGGCTTTGTGTACTCTGCATTGACCTTAGAATCTTAAAAGTCCTTTTTGTGAAAATAGGGCCTTTTGTTCTCGTTTTCTAGATTTAAATGCTCAGTGTAAATTGGGGGTCTGGGTAATAATATACCATTAGAATGTTTCACTCAATAGTTTTATTTTATTTGGTGTCCTGCTAAAAGCACAGGTCACTGCATTTATTATATATTTTCTTAATGCTGAATGTCATGTTTTCAGGTGTACTCTTTTAAAATAATTATATTGTTTGTCGGTCGTGTCTACATGACAAGAAAACGATTATTTATAGGGAAAGAGTGAACTACTAAATGTGGGTGCGGGTGTTTTAGTTTCTCAATGTGGAAGCTGGTTCTGCCTTGCAAAATATTTCATCAGAATGTCTGTTTCAAATAGGTGTGCTCAGTCCCATTGAAGGGAGCCTCATCAAAGCCTCATGACTGGCTGTCAGTGGGAGACACCTGGTCGGTTGTCACCATGCCTTACCTCAAGTTATACCCTCCATGTAGACAGATAACTTGGAGGGCGAAAATATTTGGGGCCAAATAAAACAGTACAGTTTGGGAACTCTGGCCTCGTGTAGACACGACCATACGTAACAGGGTAAGATGAACTAGCCAAGAAAGGTTATCAGAAGCTTTTTGGAGCATATATATATACAATGACTAGTAATTTGAGGCAACGGAGGGGTGAGTGAAAACAAAGCATGAAAAAGAAAAGACAAAATTTTAAGCACTTGGTACCATCATTTATTGACTGGTTTCCCAAATAAATGGTTCCTTTCCTTTGATCAGAGCTACTGAAAAGTAGGTGACTCCTCTAGTTGGAGCAGGAATTTGGAGGGAGGAAAATAGGACTGGGGAAGGGGGATTTGGATGAGCAGAAGTCTGGAGGCCCTGCCTGTCCCAGATCCAGATAGCTAAAAGTAAATTTGTATGTATTTTTCCATTACTGTGACAATACCTCCCTTTTTAATTAGCCTTCACATATCCTCTGTCTTTATAATTCCCTCGGTCTGTCTTTCATTTTTCAGAGCAATTTCAATGTATATTCAATAGTTTCTCACTTAATTCCATGAAATTAAATTACCTTAGAGTATTGCTTCAGGCTATCAAATCCTGAAAGCTCTTCCTCGTTTCTCCAAGTAACTTTTCTTTCCCTCTCTAAATTGAGTTACTGAGCTATTCAGGCTGTATCTTACTTAAAACTTAAAACAAGATAAATTCAGGGTGCTGGAACACAGAGTTGTTATGTAAAAATGGTTCTGTACTGTTGTTCTTAACATTCTGCCCAAAGTCAGATTGCCCCAGACACAGTGTGCTTCCTTCCAGCGAAATTTAGTTGAGTGATTTGAACCCTGGAAATCAAATAGTTACACTAGAAACTACAAGATCTTTGTCCATTCCTTATAAAAGAGAACTGCCTAGAAGCCTGGACATTGGATAAGCTTAAGTGTTCTACGTAATGTTGGTTAAAGATCTTGCTCGGTGTTGACCTTGGAGAGGCAGCTCCAAGTACTACCCTAGATTAAAGATGCTTGTTTTCTGCTTTGGTTTTATCTCAAGGCTCATGCTTCCACTACAGAGCCCCATTTGACTGAGAGAAATGAAAACATGAACCCGTATGTCTAAGATTGCTACTCTTCCATAGGAGCTGAGAGAGCACTAGACTGGAGTCATTTTAACCCTTAAGGAGTCATTCAAGTGCTAGATTGAAATGTTCAGTGTCCTTTTCAGTTTTGGCATGGTGACAATGGAGAGAAATCTCTGGATGAAATAATCAGGGATCCATAACAAATATGATTAGTAGACAGCACACCATCAGGAGTACAATAGTCTTTCAGTTGATGGAATTCTGGTGCTAAAAGTCATTTCTTTGCAAATAATGCCCTCAGAATAGAATAGCTGCCTGCTGTTAATGTTCAATAATATTCAGTTTGAGAAAGTGTACTAAGTTAACTTCTGTAGATTTTTTTTTTTCCAAATTAAGAGAATTACTTAAAAGGGCCAAATGCTGTCAATTATTACATGTCCATGATAGGTGGAAAGTAGAGATTGTACTGATGGAAACTATTTGATGCCAGGGTATACAAAATGTTTTAATTTTTAAATGAAGTTCTGTAGAAAAAAACAAACTACCTATCAGACACTTGGAATAACTTTAGATGCACCTACTGAAGGGTAGCTACAATGCAAATATCACTAGAATGTTCTATAGGTATTTAGGTATATCAGATAAGTAGCATTAATAGTTCAAATCATAGTTCCTTTAGTTTCATTATGAAATTTTTCCAGTTTAAAATGTAATTTTTAAGAAACAACAAAAAAGTTAGAATATTTGGATTCACATACAAGTTGACTGTGGTTTAACTAAACTAATCAGCAAATTCAATCATCCACTGGTCAGATTGAATGATTTTTTGACCAGCTCTTTTTTCTGAGTTGCCATAATTATGCCTATAGACAGAGAAATAAAAGCGACTGATCTTGGCTTTAGCTTTTCAGTGTATTAGTTTTAAGGCAGAATTATAAGCTAAGCTAATTTGTATGTGCTAATCTCACAATGTGAAAGAGACCACGAGATTTGCAGCTGACAAAATTTGATTAAGACCTCACTGTTTGAAATTTTTGAATTAATAGACCGCCACTGATGAGCATTTGTCCAAAGTCACTACAATCATGATATATAAGAGATCGGTTTTATGCCTTTGAGTTAGCAGCAAATGTAAAACGAATGTTATCTTTGCTTTTTGTCTTTTCTGTAGTTTTGGATGGTACTCATTATGTGCATAACTAACACTGTTTACTGTATGCTTCTGTCTGATCAAGTGCATGTTTAAAAAAGAAAGTTACTGTTTGCCTGCTTAAAGTTAAATGTTATAAATTTAAACATGTTCATGTAATAATCAGTTTGTTGAGCATGTGTTCACATCCTGTCACATGATTATTTCCTCTACTCAGAATGCTGCTTACAAACACAACACAGTTAACCTTGGCATGCTGCCCTATGGAGGTATTTCAGCAATGCATGCAGGCAGAAGCATGACTTTAAACTTGCAGACTAAGTCTAAATTTGATCTACAAGAACTACCTCTTCAGAAAGTAAGTATGGACTGCCCTACATGTGTCAGCATACCAAAGCCAATTAATGTTGTTTGTTCACGTAATGTGTTTAGGCTGTACATACAGCCCCGCTTATAGACTCTCAGGAGTCCAAAAAGCACAAGGGCAAACAATGTAGAGCCCAAACTCTTAGCTGCTAAATGAATATAGCTAGATTGATTATCAGGTTCCTGCTTAACAGCTTTGCTTTTTGGATTGAGCAGGTACATGGCTTTCTGTGTTGCTTTAAGACTCGTTTTTTCTTATTATTCACTTTCTTTTTCTTTTATTCTTTGCTTCTCTTTCTTTTGTGTGTGTATATGTATGTATTGATATGTACCTTTTTTTTTTTTTTTTACTTTTTTGGAGACCACCCTATATTCTCTTGCTGATGCATTCTGAGAACAGAACTAGAAATTATTACTGGATGGCACTGGCATAAAAACAGACACATAGATCAATGGAACACAATAGACAGCTGAGAAATAAACCCACACAGTTATGGCCAATTAATCTAAGTCTTAAATGTACCCATGAGCTAGCTATAAATAAGGAATTCTCAGAAGAAAAGATTAAATAAATGCTGGTTGAGTACAAGACCTGACATTGAGAATGGATGTGAACTACAGTTTTAATCCTCATGCAGTGAAAGAAATAATAAAAATAAAATAACAAAACAAAGAGACACGCACACACACACAAAGAAATTATTATTGGATTCAGTTGATTCCTTTGGAGAAGACATAAGAGTCCCAAATTAGAATGAAAATTAAGTGGTTGGCACTTCTAAATACTTTTTTAGCCCATTTTTTTTTTTGTAGGAAGTATTATGCAGAAGTAAAACATGAGAAACAAATTTGTAGCTTAGCTAGCAAATTTTTACTGATCCTGGGTTAATGGAAAAGGGGAAAGTTCACATGATTTGAAATGAAAATGTAGGCTTATTTGAAAGGCAATATACTGTAAGAGGAAACATTTCCATTGTCAGAGGACCGTTTCTGCTTGTTTTATTCAGGCAAAACAGAGAATACACATTTTACCTGTTTAAATTGACTAACGCACTCTTAGTTACATTTCGATGGAAACTAATGAGTCATTTTCACACAATATGTCATTATGACTACATTATTAATGTAGTCAGTAACCTAGTAAGGTTTTACAGAACAAAGCAATGCAAAAGTAAGGACAACAAAATGACGGTAGCCTCCAAACACTCTTCTCTTAATCAAATTAGTGAACATATGGAGCAAACCCCCATCCCAGGGAAATGAGTGTTATAAGACCACAAACTCACGTTTTATTGTCAAATTAGCCTGAATAACAGCCCCTGACTCTGTAGAGTTTGCTTCCTACTCTGAGGAGAGTAATAAAATTAAAGCGACATTTAAATTCACAGCTTTCTTATCACCCATGATCACTTTGGGGGAAAAAAAAAAAGCTAACTTAGTTGAGAACTTTTGAAAATTATTTTCCTTGTCCTCAGTCTCCTGTTACAGGACCAGGATTGTGTTAGGTAACTCTCTCCAGGGAGAAAAATGACTGATTTATGGTGTTTACCTATGTCAGTGATAAAACACTCCCTCTCTGGCCAATTTCAAAGTAGTAACTTGACATCACTGAACTCAGAATTGGGACTGAGAACAGTCAGCTCTCGTGAGCTAGTACAAGTCGGCTCCAGCACACTACCATCAGTGAGACCCTTTTCACTGGAGCCTCTAGTCTGTTCTTCATGCCCTCTTAGATGCCCAGGGCTTTCGTCTTCTGCCCTAACAAAACCAGTGTTCAAAAAGGTCTTGAAACTTATTTGTACTAAGGAACAGACGAGCTATCACAACTTAAATAGACAACTTTCCTGGAGGGCTTGGTAATTAAATAGAAATCAAACCCTTAAACTACAATCATAGAATTTCAAAATACAGTGAGATTTGAAGGATCTTGGTACGAAAGAAGCTATTGCTTGAACCCCTTGAAATTACATCATATGGATAACCCCTTATTTCGCTTAGTTTTTAGCCCTATTTTCTCATCAATCTTTAGGATAATATAGATATATTCAGTGTTTGAAAAGTGGTAACACACTTGAAGCACTGTTTCTCAATGTATAAATTATTCTCCAGATATAAATTAAGTACCTCTGTGTTGCTATATTAATTTTCTGATGTTTTGGGGGGTACCCTATAGAATGGATTCATTAACTATTACTATAGCTCTAAGATGATCTGTAACAGAAATATTGCAGAGTTATATTTGGAGACATTGCAACCTTACTCAGTTGGGCACAGAGATGACCTAAAGGAATTCTTTTTGAAACTACCTTAAATTGCAAACCAAGAATAATTCAAGTATGGAAAAGAATCTGAAAAAGAACATATATAAAAATATATATACACATTTCAGTATATATATACACACACATATATATAGAACTGAATCACTTTGCATACAACTGAAACTAACACAATATTGTAAATCAAGTATACGTCAATATAAACGAATAAATAAATAAGCTGCCATCCAGGCCCCCCCAAAAAAGAGTAATTCAAGTATTGAAATAGTCTATCTCAAAATGAATTATCATCAATACTTTATTATACACACCAAAAAATAAATAACTAAAAGGGAGAAGAAAGAAAGCAAGGGATGGAAATAAACAGTCAGGGCAACTACTCCATTGCCCCCTAAAGATTTTATGGCCCAAATGATGAGTTTAAGCCCCATAAACTGTAGACATTTAAGCATCTGGACAACTTTGCTACCTTGCTGCTAGTGCAGGAACATTATCAGGTGTGGTTACTGGATGTTTAATCACTTTCAAGACTACTCCAGGCTCTACTTCCTTTCATGGATTCCAATCTAAGTCTCTGCCCTTTTGCCTCTGTGTTCAGGTACATCTCTTCTGCAGAGCTTATTAATTTGAAAACTTGTTTGGTTTTTCTGCCAAACTTTAGGGTCAACCTCTCTTAAGGTGCAGCCTTTCAGATTCTCCCTTCTTGGCTCCACTAACCGTTAATAGCCGGTCCTATGATTGAGGCTCAGTTTCCTGGAACCCCTCTCACCAGGAGAGGAGAGAGGCAAAAATTATTTTCCTTTGATTTACAAATACATAAAAACCGATTACAGCACTTTCATCTTGCCACTTAAGATAATAAAAATTAGTATCAGCTATTTAATTGACAAAAACTGTTCATTCTCCTGTGAAAATCCTGGAGCTATCTTTTTATTCATAAAATTCCTGAATGATAACACTGGCTATCTCTAGTTAGGTACTGTGGTAAATGACTTTGGGGTGTCCTAGAAAGAATGAATGAAGTGTCCTAAGGAATCTAAATGAATGTTTTCACGTATTACCAGTTAAGAACTGGGTATGGAGTTGCACACACTTTTGTATAGGCGGTGCCCTCCCCAGGGAACATTCAGGGGCTGAAATCCAGACCCTTTCCCCACACTCTGCTGGCAAGGCTTAACCTCTTGTAATTAAAAGAAAGGAGCACCTTTTTGTATTTTCTCTGTTACACTGAGATTGTCTTCTTGCAAGTTATGTACCCAGGGAGGGCACCTTTTTGTGATTCCTACCTCCCCATCCCGCCATTATGGTAATTGACAAAAGGGCACTACCTGAGGTCCTGACTGAGCAAATTATTTGTTTTTCGGTTTGGAGTTTTCTTTTTTTAGGCTACCAAAACATATCTAATAATTTTTTCTCAATTTTCTTTTAAACAAATTTGTAATAAACTACTTAAAAGACATAACTGTTTTTGAATAAAGATTGAAGAACTCTGAACTCGAAATATTTACAGAGCGAATATTTACGTGGATAAAAAGAAAAGACTCTCCCAGATTTTGCTATGTGTTTTGAATATTTCTATTTTTTCATATTTATTATATTCCAGGTCGAGTACTGTACATTTTTCATGGACTACAAGCTAAATATAGTCTTTCTGAATTATAGATAGTAAATTACATTTTCTGTGGTAATTTTACAGAACCTGGTTTGTTTGTTTTTTTTTTTTAATTTATTTATTTATTTATTTATTTATTTATTTATTTATTTATTTATTTATTTATTTATTTATTTATTTATTTATTTATTTATTTATTTATTTATTTATGTGTTGGGTCCTCGACTCCGCGTGAGGGCCCTCTCCAGCTGCGGCAAGCCGGGGCCACTCCTCATCGCGGTGCGCGGGCCGCCCACTATCACGGTCTCTCCCGTTGCGGAGCACAGGATCCAGACGCGCAGGCTCAGTAATTGTGGCTCACCGGCCCAGCCGCTCCGCGGCATGTGGGATCCTCCCAGACCAGGGCTCGAACCCGTGACCCCCGCATTGGCAGGCAGACTCTCAACCACTGCGCCACCAGGGAAGCCCCAGATCCTGTTTTGATATTAACAGAATGCAAATAAAGAAAACCACAAAATTAGTTTAATAAATTTAATTTCCTTTAATATTTTCATCTTTTGATGCTTACTCTAATTTAGTAAAAAATTTAATAGTATTTATAACCAGAACATCTAAGACATATAAGTCAGCTATTAAATTATAAATTATTAGTATTCTCTATTACTTATTCATTCATTCATTTATTCATTTATCATTTATTCACTGCCTCTCCAAAAAGCATTTAAGACAACTTTCTATGACGTTATTGATGGTTCAGTGTGCTTCTTTGGATGTGTTCTGTTGTAATTGAGCTTAGCTAATGTCTTGAAATTTTATGTTATCAAAGAGAAATACAATATTGTAAAATGTCAGTTCAAACTGTCATTTTTATTATCCAGATTAATGGTAGAAAAAATAAATATTTTGATAGGAGAAGAATAAAGACTAGGATTTATTGGAAATCTACTAGGTACATAGCACCATGAGATACTTTAAATTTTTTTTTTTTTTTTTTGCACAACTCTCACAAAAACCCTGAATAGAATTATTTCTCACCATTGTATAGAAGAAGAAACTGAGACTCATGTGCTACATAAAAGAACTCAACTATATTTTCACTGTTTTACTGTTGTAACCCCTACACCTAGCATGGTAGTAGAATTTGAATCCGACTCTGCTTAGCACCCAAGTCCCTGCTATTTCTTCATATGATGATGTCTTCTCAAATGTTTATAAAATCGGACATTTTCATAGACTGTAATTCATAATAGTTGATAAAGTTCTTTCATATACATAATTATATTATCTTCACAACAATCCAGAAAAGTAGATATTATGGGACGGAGAAAAGAATACACAAGTAGAACATAATAACTAATCTAAAATATATCATGGCCCAAATCATCCCCTATGTGCTACAGATACAGTGCTCTCTTATTTAGCTGAGCTTAATAAATGCTAGTAGTTACCTTGCCCTCTTTAAGATCCAAGTGCATCCACTTGGTGCTCAGTATCACCAAGAAATATGTTTGGTAGCAGGAAAAGACCAAAGGTTTTGAACCTAAGAAAATCACAACTTAATCATCCATAATACTCCTGCTCCAGAGACATGCAAGGCTGGGAAAGAAATCCCTGGCCTTTTCTAACTCCCCATCTGCAGGTGTCCAGCTGCCAGTATAAATAGTGTGGTCTCTTCTACACTGGAGAAATTGATAATTTTTTTCTTGTTCTTTTTTTTTTTAACTTTTACCAACATAATATTACACCATAGTACCTACTGCTTATTGGCTTATTGAAACAGACACTAATATAAATTACAATTTCAGAGGAAGGGAAGTTGAAATTATGGAAATATATGTATTCAATGATCTTTTCATATAATTTTGCCTGGAAGAAGATGGCCTCAGTATCTGTTTTATTAGTTGATACTTATTCCACCATCTTTTGAATTAGAGTTTAGATAGCAATGTTTGCACCTAAATACTTTTCAAATTTCTAATGTCCTTTCTTATAGACCATGCAAGTGACTCAGGATCAAATAGTAACAATATCTGATATGCATTCGTTCACCCTAGTTCCAAGGGTTACTTACTTAATTCCAGTTTTGTTTTGTTTTGTTTTGTTTTGTTTGCTGAAAGCAAAGCAATATTTCTGCAGCACCTTGGGGTAACATGCCTATAGTTTCTACTGATTTTGCTGCATTTATTATTGGCTACCTATTGCTCAAGAAGGATTCACTTATCTTTCTAATTATGAAAAAAGCCTTCAGCCTGTAAATCCACATAAATCCTCATAGACAGTGACTAAAATTACCAAAATAAGCTTAGTACTCGTACAGATGCTTCCCCACCACTATAATGAAATACTAGCTTTAAAATCATCTGGATATTACATTACCATCTTCAGATCGAACCCTGTGAAAGCGTAATAATTAAGATCCAAACTTGGTGTATATTTGTCTTTATAACCTACTTTTTTCAAAAAATATGCAGAAAAAGAATAATATAACAATAATTTCACTGAAAATACTTTGGGGAAAGTTGTTTTCACACATTTTTTTGAAGCTGTGGTAATGCCCTCTGTGAACGATGTGCCAATTACTAAGCAAAATAGATCCTTGAGTTCTTAAGGAATATATCCCAAGACCTTTGCACAGTGCCAAATTCTAATACCACTCTCATATAATTCCTCCAACTAAATGCCATAAGTGAATTTCCAAAGCTTTCAGTGCACCCATCAATTAACAGTCAAGAGCAAAGCTACTGGATCAGCTAAGCTCATTTATTCATACATGTGAATCCTCTACATACACATATCCTCACATATGGGCACACATATGCATACCTGCATGCATACACTCATATACATGCTCATGCATACACAGATATATAGAGACACACATATTCATGCACATTTATGTCTCAGCAAAATTAGAAATTACTTCTTCCTTCCAATAGATGCTTGTGATCACTCACAGTAGTCAAAATCATAAACGTTAAATCTACAAATGTCCACAGTCGTCTTTGAGATTAGCATCTGTTCAGCAAAACTTCTACTAGCATTACCGAATTTCTTTAAAAATATAATTTCTGACTTTTCACTAAATCACATTGGCGAGTTTTTCTCTTATTTTGAAATATTAAGGAACTACAGAATTTAGAAGCTGAAGATATGGTATATTGTGAGGATTTTCCACGTATTTTATGTTAAATTGGTCATATGTGGTGAGGAAAAGACTAATTCTTAATCTTTTGAAGTATCTATAGAAAATAACTAGAATGTGGTACTAAAGATAATTGAACCTCAATTTGCTTATTTTCTTTGAAATAATAAAATTCAATAGTGACAGTTGCTCCTTGTAACTTTTCATAGAATTTTAACAACTAAGTAACTGCATTTATGTAAAGTTCAGGAGCACTTTATCAGAAGTACATTTTTTTGTAAATAGCTATACTCACTCCTTTTGAGAAAGAATGTGAACCCACTACATAATTCTCTTTTGGGTTCGTCCCTCCCAAACATTAATAAACTGTTTTCACGGTCTATTTTTTGCAAACTTAAGTCACCCTTAGGGTGTCTCACTTCAGAAAAACGAAGAGGCCAGAGCATTCTTGAAATTAATAAAGGAAATTGCTTTCAGGAAATTCCTTTAATTTTGCTGTCTAGTCAAAGTATTTTTTTCACGTGTCTGCATGTTTATGTTCTCTTTGGGCCCTGTAACATAAAGGAATTGGTGCGGTTGTTAATTCTAATTTTAAAAAGAGAGAGATTAATTGCTAAATTAATGAAGAATCTCATCATCATGATATTAGGATTTTGACTAAGTGTTTTAGCCTTCTTTTACGTTGAAAAGAATCGTGCAATTCTCAGTTGCTCTCTGTGACTAGGAGTCATGTCTGGGCAGCTGAAGGGAGTTTAGTGGAGGAAATAGAGATGAAGATGAAGATGATATGGAGGAAAAAAAGATTATATGTGTTGAATTCTGACCACTTCTCAAAAATCTGTGTTCCACAGACCCAGCTAGTTGAATATATTTATTATCCCACTTCATTGGCAAAGAAACCAAACCAGAAAAGACATGAGCACTAAAAATTCAAAAAGAAAACTGTCCAGTAGTGCCTGCCCTGCATAATTATATTTTAACTGCTTAATTTTAACAGTTTGATTTGTCATATTAATAGCTAGAAAAATCGTATGTGGGCATATGCAAACATTAATCTCCAAAAGGTAAAGACTAGAAAATTAATGCTTGAAATCAGACAGATAGTCATTGAATAGCTGTCTGGTTATTTTCAAGTAATATATATTTTAAATATGTTACCTCTATTTGATTTTCAAACAAACACATGTAAATTCATTCCTAACTAACCCAGGAGCCTCAATTCAGTACCTTTTTTCTCTTTTTTCATACTTTCTGATATGCTCATGAAAAAGGAATTCACATGGCCAAAGTCAAAGAAGAAAATTGAATTTCCTTACTTTTCACTATATCCACTAGACCCCAGGAAAATTTCATCTAATTTTGTTTAATTAATCTTGTAATGAATATTATTTTTTTAATAGTTCCAAGCAATGCTTTTTAAAAATGCATGTAGTCGAAATGCAGATAGGGTGGTTATATAATTGTTTTCTAAAGGAGGACAATTAGGAGCACTCCGTATAACTGGATGAAGCCTGGCAAGCAGTCCATCTGTGCCATGTTATGAAGAGGGTGGCCCAGTTCCCTCATTCCAGGGTTGGAAGACCATTCTTCACACAAAGAGCTGCACATACACTCTCTAACCAGGACTTCTTTATCCATAGGGATCCTCCAAAACATGTGGAGAAAATGGCATAGGAAACATTGAGTATAATATCTCACCACATAAGAATTCCCCAGGAAATCAAGCAGTACTTGTATATCCCGTAGGTTAGAGGAGGAGAAAGCCTATGGAAAAAGTTAATCGGCTTCGACAGGAAAAATATCCCATTACTGTATCCTTCCACGGGAGGCCATCTTTCTGATGATGTATGATTATTTTCTGTTACTCAGGTCAGACTACAGAAGCCTCCCAAAATATCTAGTAGTAATAATAATAAAGACAGGAGTATTATTATTTGTTAAAAATAATAAGCAGTAAATCAGCCAAAAATAAAATATATATGAAGAGTGTAAACTTTAATGCATAAATGATCTATATAAATAATTTGGAATCAAAACAATTATGATTGATTTACACTGAAATTCTAACAGCACAATATTTTTTGATGTGTTAATCTTTCCTCTAAGCGATCTATAGATAATGTCATAGTGCCATGAATCTCGCACTATGCTAGTGTTAATACCATTTTGGATTAGTGCAAGACACATTCTCCCAGAATCAATACAGCCTTATAAAATTTGTTTTAGGTTATGGTTTGGAATATTGGAAGTTACATACTATGTATTATATGGTTTCAGTTTATATTCTAAATGGTAAGATCACACTAAAGAAACAAGTGAAGCAACTTTTAAATGTTGTAGTTTTTAACAATTGGTTAATTTTATCCTGATTATTTTTATTCCAGTACTGTAAATTTAAACTTCTCTTTAAAATTCAGTAAATAACTATAAGATGGTTATTTTAATTGAATTTCTCACTGCTTCCAAAAAGCTATTAATTTACAATTCTTACCACGTAAATAGTGTATAATAATACCTCCAGTTTAGGATATATGTTTTTCTGTGATTAAACAAAATTAATTTTACCATAATCATGAGGGACTCTTTTCAGAAAACTATGATAAACTTCTATTACATCACTAAAGAATGCCATACCATTTTTGCAATAGACCCCGTCCCAGCAAAGCAACATTTTAGACAATGGACAAGAAGATGTATCTCCTAGTGGCCAGTGGAATCCTTATCCTCTTGGGAGGCGGGATGTACCTCCGGACACCATTACTAAAAAGGTAACCAATTTCAAATTAATGACACAAACCATGAATCTTGCATATCCATTGTAATATGTAATCCATATCTTGCGTCTTAACATCATTTCTAACTTTGTGATAAATTTAGTCTAAATACTATCCCACAATAGGGAGTCTGGTTAACTGTAAGTGCATTGAAAAGTGAACATTGCCAAACGCTCAGAGCTAGTAATGAATTTTTATAAACAACATCCTGCCACCTCTCTGAAGATCTGTCACCTCTTACTCATGTCTGACACCCACCTTTGAAGTGCAACTACAGGAAATTGTGTAATGTATACTTTCTGACTCTGTTGGATTCAGCAGCATGGTGTAGCCAATTTGCATAAAATGAAATTTGACCACAAAAGATTGATTCACCATTTCTAAAGTCATAGCAACTCATTCATCCTGTCATTCATTCATCAGACACTTAGTGAGCAACTGTATGTGCTAAGCAGCACTACTATGTGTTGAGTACTTGCTAGATGTTAGGGAACAAAAATGAATAAGATATGGTATGGTGTCTTACCTCTAGGACCTATTAGTCTGTTGAGGTAGGTTCAGAGATAAGTAGGTAATTGTAATACTTCATGTTAAATCACCATAAAGGGAGCGAAAAGAAATCTATAACCGAGAAGATAATTGCAACATATATGAGAGACAAGGGATTGATATTCCAGAATATATTTTTTATAACTCCTACAAATCAATATGAAAAGACATATAACACAGTACCAAAAGTATGGTAAAATACAAGGGCATCAGGAGAGTAAATTAACATTAAAATAAAACTGAACCTTTTTATCAATCAGGGAAATACAGAAGAAATGCTATTTTATACCTACTGGACTAACAAAAATTAAGAAGTAGGAAAATATAAGTTCTTTGCAAGTATAAGAGCAATGTAAACTCTATACTTCTTGTGGGAGTATAAAGCACAATCACATTGGCAACAAATTATCTTATAAAGCTGAATGTGCATATACCCAACATTCCAATAATTGCCCTCCTAAGATATTATCCTAGAAGAACTCTTGTGTATGTCATTCAAGATACCAACATTTACAATGGTAGAATACTGGATAAGCCTAAATGTCTATCACAAGAAACGTGATAAAAAATATTCACACAAGGGAATATTTTACAGCAATGAACATTTGTTAGCTATAATTAGGATAATGGGTATAAACTTTAGAAGCATAGTTTGAGTGAAAAACAAGTTTCAGAAGATGGCACACTTCAAGAGTTCCATATTTATAAATCTCAAAAACAGGCAAAACTAAAAATATATTATTTAGGCATAAGTACATGAATGAGAAAACTTTTTATAAGGGAAGGGTTAACATAAATTTAGGATTATGGTTATCTCTAAAGGGGAGGCTGGGGGTAGAATCAGGGAGGAAGCTGATATTAGTTTTAGTACTGTTCTGTTTCTTAAGCTGAATTGTGATCCTTACACTCTAGTTCTTAAGCTCATAAATGTTCATTTTATAATTGTGCTTCATAACATATACACTACATAATCCCATAATTTCTTTGTAAATTAAGTGGTGATTTTTCCCTTGATAAATACTTCAGTGCTTTTTTAAAAAGATACATTAAATATCAAATTATTTTATCCAAAATAATTGTTAATATTCTGATTTGCAGGTGTTATACACGTTATTAATCTGCCTATTGAGCAATATCCAGCACTGCAGATATAGTCCTGTGAAGATGGCTAGGAGACCACCTGGAGAGGACACCAGTTTAGTAAAGAAATTAAAGAAAGTTAAGAGAGAAGGGTGGCATAAAATAAAGCTAGGAGGATAAGCATAAACCAGATTATGCTTGGCTTTATCCTGAAAGAAATGGGAAGAAGTGTTTTAAACAGGGGAGAGACATCATTAAATTTTCATCTAAAGAGCACTCTGACAGCTTTTCAGAGAATGAAATGGGGAGCAGAAAAACTAGAGGCCATGGAATGAGTTACAAAGCTTCTCTTGTAATCCAAGGGAGAGTAGATGGAAGCAATGGGTGGTAGAGAGAAAATGCAAAGATCCAATATATTCTTAAAAGGTACAGCCAACGTGATCTTGTGATTGACTGGACATAGGGCATAAGAGACAGCTAAGAGTTCCAAGACTAATCCCCAGGTTTCTAATTTGTATGAGTCATGATGTGCCATTCACTGAGATGGGAAAGCAAAAGAGTAATAGGTGTAAGTGGAGGAGGGGAGGGGAGTTTAAATTTTAAGATGTAGATTTGAGGTAACTTTAGGAAATCTGAGTGGAAATTTTTAGTGGATATTTAGATATATTTTTCTGAAGTTCAGGAGAGAAATCTTAGTTGGCGATACAAATTTAGCAATCATTAAAACGTAAGTCATAATTGAGTTGTGAGTGAGACAGGTAGACGACACAGAACTCCACAGAACACCAACATTTAAGGCATGTTCTTAGAAACAAGAGCAGAGAAGGAATGACCAAAGATTTTGTCAATAAGTTTCTTTCTACCACAAGTTATAGAAAATTCCAGCCTTGAACACTAAAATATTTAGCTAACATTAGAAGTAGACAAGATCTAGGGTAAGGCTCAGATTAGTCTTCAGTTAGATAATTTTAAATACTTAGGTTTTTTTTCTCTCTTCACTCTTCCATTCATATTGTTGGCTTTATCCTAAAATTGGTTCCTTTCATAATTATCAGATGGCTACCTATGGCAATTGAAGATAACAAGCTTCCTCCTTCCAATCCATCAGGAGAGAGAACCAAGTTTCCCATAGCTGTCTCTTACAAGCAAAACCTTTCTTCCCTAAATCCCCCCACAAGCCTCTTTTTACATCTCATTGATCCAAAATAGCTAAGGACTTCTCACCCCTAGCAAGATGAATGGAATTATATGATTGGCCTTGACTAATCAGTTGGAATAGAATAGATGCGCTTTCAACTCCTATGACCACTAAAAAACTGTAGAAGGAAAAACAAGGAAAAGTGGCACCTTGGAAATCAAGTAGAAAAAAATGTTTAAAGGAAGGAAGGGTCAACAGTATCACATGGTGCAAAAAAAGTCAAGCAAGGTAAGTATGAGTAAAGGCTCCTTGGTTTTAGCGACAAAAAGGTTATTGGTGGTCTTGGCAAAAGTAATTTAATTAACTGACGGGGCAGAATCCATAGGAACCTACATTAAGAAATAGAGAAACTTTAAAAAAACTCAAGAAAGGAGTTTCCTTTTAAAAGGAAAGAGAATTACGGTAGAATCTGGAAGGGGATATGAGGAAGACAGAAGGAATATTTAAGCTGGCAAACAACTGATTATATTTAAAGGCTGATGAGAAGTGATTGGTGAAGAGGAAGTTGGAAATCTCAGGAAAGTAGGGAAATCTGCTTCTTTATGAAAAAAGAGGAGATCGTGAATGTGATGGTAGGAAATCGAAGGAGTACCTATCAGAGCCAAGGGACCCTTACATAACCTGACCAAGAGAGGAGAGAACCATAATCACGTACTTAGTTGCAAAGGGATACTATAATTTTCCCATAAAAGGAAAAGCCTTATTCATTTATTACTCTAAATGGAATTAACAGGTGTTTACATTATCCATTCATACATCCATTTTACATAAAATCTATTTTCAAAGTCCATAATATTATGTTTAATCATATCATCAATACAAATCATGATGATCATTTGCTTGCTTCTCTACTTGCTTTGAGAACCCCATGCAATTCTGTATTGATTAAATATTTGTGAGCTAGTTATTCTTGTTAACGGCTAAAATAATTGTTTAACCTATCTGAAAATTTCAGTAGCCTTTTATATGTCTTGTCAAATGTAAAATAATGTAATATGTATTTAAAATTTTACCATGTCTTTCATGTGTAAACTCACTTATAGCTTCTTCCTACTATCATAAGCATTTTCTGACTACCCTATGTTATAACACTTTTGCCTAAAATCTGAGACTTTAGAACCTAATAATGGATATGTTTACCTATTACGTCACAGAGTAAAGAGAATAAAGAATGCTTTAAATATTCAATTTTAGTTTTTTATTATATATTAATTGAGGATACCAAGTTAAAATTCTAGTGAGAATCAACCTAAGGAAATGAAAATGGTAATGGGATTATTAGCCTGCGCTGCTGGATTTACCAAAATAGGTGTGAACGTTGTACTATTATTCTTTGAGTTTATATTTTATTCTACAATCAATTTTTTTTAAAGTCAGTGTTGGTTTTGCCGTTGTCCTGAAGTAAGTAGTCATTAGGCTAGATAGGATGAGAATGAAAAATCAGAAATTAAACTACAAATGGAATGGGGAATCAAGGATAATAAGTGGTGAAGAAGTCTTAGTCAGTACCTCATTTGAGTCTCCTTCTCAAAGTCTCTGCAGAAGACTTTTTAAATCTTATCTCTATGCCAAGAGATACTACTATGATGCTACTACTAGGATAATACTACTGTGTAGTACTAGTACTGTGATACTACTGTGTAGTACTAGTACTGTGATGCTGCAGAGATTCAGTGGGAAATCCATTTCAGAAAGACTATGATTGAACTTGTGGCTCTCTGTTCTAGTTATTGTATCTTTTGAACTAATATTGGTAATACCTATGGCTATGCCTAGCAGTACTCCAAGCATTACAGGAGAACAAATGTGGGTACCCTCCAAGCTGTGGATCCAGAGGTTTAGACGTATAAAATAAACAAAATGTGTTCATCTATCAGAAAGAATTTTGCTCCTGTATCTACCATCATTGTTCTATGTACCTGAGAGTGGCTAATATATGGCAAAGTGTTGAGGGTGTTAAATCCTAGCCTCTTTTTTTTCAGTGGCATAATAGTAGGAGGTAGTTTTTAAATTCTCTCTTGCTCTGTCAGTCTCCAAAATCTCAAATTCTGGTGTCCATTAATTCAAAAAGTCTGGGAATCACTGCTAGAAGAACATGTCACAGTAAGGTAAATCCAGCCGCACACCCTCAAATTCCAGACAGTACCACTTGAGCACTTTGAGAACTGCTGTTAAAAACTTTAGTTTTTAACAAAAGTGCTCTCAGAAGGAGTATTTGCATTTTAGAGTCGTATCACATCATTGCTTTTACTGCTTCAGTCTATTGGATTAAGTCGCAGTCACCATGGTGAGAACTATGAGGTACCATGCATTAAATACTACCCTGTGTCAGGCATTGTGCTAAATGCTTTCATGTATTTGTTCGTCTTATCGTCACAACAATCATATGAGGTAAACACTATTATTTTTGTCCACTTTAATGAAAGAAGAAACTGAATTTAGACTTTCTCAGTTAGAGACTTGGAGTTGAGGTTAGGTTACTTGCCAAGATCACATGGGTGACTAAATATTTTAGATCACTCTCCTAAATGTAACTGAATATAGTACGAAGGTCATAATGTAAAATATAAATGAAAACCATTTTCATTTTAAAGTCAGACATTGTACTCTGATTTGGTAGAATTCTCCATAAGGATGGCAAGGCTGTTTTTCTCTAAATCTGAAATGACAAACTCTGTTAAAAGTATTGAGAGTCTTAAAAAGGTTGAATATCCCTGAGAAGATTTAAAATTGAAGGATAACACCTGTAAGAGTATGTTAAAATGCTGGAGCAGGAAAACATTGCAGCAAAAAGGCTGAAGTGACATATTAAAACAAATGAAACTTAAAACATTCCTCTTCTTGAAAGGGTAACCAAGAAACTTTAAAATTCCAGTGATATTAAATCTGAAAATTCTTTAATATGTAAAGACTAGACATTCAAAGTTCTCTTTCAGCATTAGTGACTCTTCCCTCCTCAAGTGTCTGTTATTCTAGGTTAAGTGCATAATGACTTGGCAGTTAGAATAATAAAGGTGGGTATCAAGGGTCAACATCAGGATGTACATAGTTGAAGAAAAAGGTATAAAAATGTAGCTAATTTAATCTTGGCTCACAGACATGCCCCTTATGCTGAACTTGCCCATGATTTTCTCACATCTGCAATGCCAGCCATTGCAAGTTCAGCCATTAAGAGCTTCAGGATTGCCAGATGCTCGTCATCTCTGAGGCATGGCCAGGAACTCATTAGCAGAAACTAAAAGAAATTATGTGGGGTTTGGTCATTTTTTATGTTCTTTTAATTCTTTCTTTCACAGGCCCCCAAATTGAAATTTTTGCTTTTTCAGACCATATGACGTATTAAAATTTTTTTTAATTTATTAACATTCATTCCTTATTATAATTTTGCCATTTGTCATGTTTCTTGGTATAATGCATTTCATTGTTTCTTTTTATACATATATAGAAAGATCAAGTCTAAAATACCTTTTGAAAATCTTAAATTGTTTTGCTATTGACTATACAACCACACCATCATTTGTGTTTAAAACAACTGAATCAAACTACTACTGGGATTGATTTTTCACTTGGTAACAAAAATCAGTCTGTTGTAGAATTTTTCACAGGATAAGAATAAATTTACGTCATTTTTAAATAAGTAGATGTTTAAAAGAAAATCAACTTAAGAAAAATCAAGCTATACATTTAGTAATTTAAATAAAATCATTTTATTAT
This sequence comes from Eschrichtius robustus, assembly GCF_028021215.1. Taxonomy (NCBI): domain Eukaryota; kingdom Metazoa; phylum Chordata; class Mammalia; order Artiodactyla; family Eschrichtiidae; genus Eschrichtius; species Eschrichtius robustus. The sequence goes on from NC_090826.1 coordinate 60,778,833, forward strand.
GCTATAAAAAATCTTATCTAAAATGTATAATCTTTAAGTTGTAGTCATTGAAAAGTAATTTTCTCCAAAATTACTGCCTTTAAAAACAAATATTGCTATCAGTACTCTATATATGTGGAACTGAAATAAATGTAACTACAATTATTGGCTTTTGTATTTAACTGAGAATGGACATTATTGCTGTTGGAATCCCTTATATCAAAGGCAGGGGACGGGAGGTGGGGCAGGGGTGGAAGGCGGATGTAACTCACACAGAAATAGAGGAAAGTCTGGAATAGACAAGAAAGATAGGTGAAGATTTAAATATTAGAAAACATAGGAACGGCAACAAGTAGAACAAATCCTGAGGCTATAAGAGAGCAAGTCAAGGTGTGGATGAAGCAGATATGAAAATCAACTGGGTAAACCTTAACATATGAGAGGTAAGAGACAGGGAAATAGAAATGTTTCCTATTTCCATCAATAACATAAAAGTCAAGCATATCTGTTCTAGTTTAAAGTAATATTGAAATTTTTAAAAAATGCTTCTGAAACTTTAGTGAATGTCAATGCCGTAGCTAAACTCTCCTTTTGTACAGAAAGAAATATGTCAGGTAGTGTAAGTTTCACCTGAGGCTTTGTATTTTTTTCCCTCCTAAAGCAATATGCATTATTAACAGTGAAGAATGCCCAGGAGTAATGCCTTGACTTCATCAGTCCATAAGCAAACAAAACCAATATTCTCTATTACTGTGAGTAATGCCAAGCACAATCCTGGCTCCCTCTTTTCTGATTCTCTTTCCCAAGCCTCATTTTTCTCCTCCGATAGGAGCAAATTTTGCACTGGTTGCAGTAAATTTTTCTTCTGGTAGACTGGGTCATCACTGAAACTCAAAAACAGACTGGAATCCTGCATATAGAGTCATTTTGAACTCCAAACATTTTTATAAGCATTAGGAAAAGAGATCTTTTTGAGTCATTTGGTAGGTTGAGATTCTCCTTGCTTCCCTCAACCATCCTCTTCCTACCACCCTCACTCATGTTGGTGTCACTTCTACTGAGGCTGCTGGACTTCAAGAAGAAATAGTAGTCAAATGCATTTGCTATCAGTGAGCTTTGCCCCCAAAACGAGAAGTGAGTCAGTGAAAGGGTAGATTGATGAAGTCATACAATTATAGGTTTTTTAATTATCAAAAACAAATAAACAAAAACTTTTAGCACTATCTGTTGCCCCCAGAGAGACATTTCTTACACAAATATATTGAGTTTTTCTCTTGACCAAAAGCCACTTTTTTCGAGGGACATAAGTTTAAAAAGGAAAGCAGAACTGTGGGAAAATACCAAATGTGTCCAAATGAAAAAGAACCTCTAACCCTAGCAGAACTTTGACTCTCTAGATCGATGATAATGCAATTCCACTTTCCTTTGAGTTTTGGTATTCAGAAATAATCTGGAACTGAATATTTGTGTGAATAGTAAGTATCCACACCTTAATTTCACCCGTAGGTTGAAAAGGGAGTTTTAAGCAACAGTTCCAATCACACCAGTTGCCTGAACATACCCACTGTCATAAATATCACTCCAGGTTAGGAAGGGTTAGGAATAAAATAAGTAGGTGAAAATTATATCTTATGGGACTTCTGTGATTAAGGATCAACTATTGATGACATTTTTAGGCATCTATCAAACACGTATCGAAGGCTCATTGAAATTTTTGATGCTTATATTTAGTGTCTATATTAAGACATCCACTAATTTCCCTCCCTAACAAATACATGCCTCTGTCTCTACCACACTAGCCTCAGCATGGTCTTTATGGAATAAATATGTTATTGTTCTAGAACAGAATAAAAATGCACTGTTTGGGGTTGTACAAGTTAAAACATATAGAACAATCCAAAGAACAATTACAGGAATTGTAAGCTAAGGGTTCAAATCTAGTCTTGAGAATTTCATATTGCACTTCTTTGGGGTTTACCAATATCAGAACTGTTATTCAGATGAACTAAATGTACTATTTTTAAAAAAAGCTTATTGATTGGTGATTGTGTTGCCTTTTCCAGCGTGCCCATGAAGCCATGCCTTTTGCTATACTAGAGAAATAAGAATGAATACATCCAATTAGATTCATATCTCCCTATAATTGGAAATTATTTATATAAGAGAGAGAAGGCTGAAAATATGTAAAGACTTGCTTGCTAAACAAGAATTAATTGCCAAAGCAAGAGTACATGGCCAGCAGGAAGTCAAAAATTTCATGAAAATGGGATCCTTCAGAGGCAGTTCTATACACTTAGTGGCTAAATCAGGAAGAAGCTTTTGAAAAAAATCAATGAAATAATTTTCTCTATTTAATGATCCATTTCAAATATTCCTTTTGTTAATCTGAACAGCCAGGATGATATATCTTAATCAGCTGATTTTAGTATTATTTAATTCATAGGTGTTTTTAAAACTTACTCTAGTCCTATTATGTAATTAAATTTGTTCTAAAAAATAGTGCAGGTAGGAAGTTGTAGAAATGTGAATGGAAAATTCTTCTCTAACTTACAGCAAGAATGACAGCTGAATAAAGTATTGTTTAGTTTCCCAGTCGCTTTTGTATTGGATTTTCTTACTTAATACAACATTAATTCTTTAATTGACAAAGCACATTACTTTATCTCTTAATACCAGTGCAACAATACAGCTATCTCCAGTAGTGTGGGACATTACTGTCATAAAATCAGGAGATTGTTCTTATCCAGACTGACTCTAAATTATTTCCTTAATAAAAGTGCAGACCCAAAGAGTGTCTATCAAATGGCTATTAAGTGAGAGGAAAAAAAAAAATCTTGCCACAGATTAAAGCAATAGAAAACAGTGGCAGATTAAAGCTACTTACTTCAACAATTCTTAACATAGATGTTGCTTAAAACAAACGACTATTCTACTTCAGAAAATGGAGCTAACTCAATAACATTTATACTATCTTCATTTCAGAAGAAATATAAAAGCAAAAATAAAATGTGAAATTAATCCATTGTAATGAAAATGTCTGCGATTGAGTACGTAATTTGAAGACCTAAACCACATGACAACTGGCAGATGATCAAGGATTGCTGCCAAATAGAGGATGTCAAAATGATAAGGTGCCATTTCTTGACACTTGATTTTTATCTGACTTACTCCACTACCTTTAGGTTCCTAGAAACCTTAAGGGCAAAATAAGTGATTGTCAAACTTTTATTGTTAGTGCTAACATCTTCCTTTTCATTTTATTTCAGGAATGTAAAAGTCAGCATCATCACACAGCAAACTGTAGGTGGAATGTGTAGATTTAGCTCTAATTTCACCATTTTTTCTATTATGGATCCTTTGTTGTTTTTTTTCATTTTGATTAATAATTTCCAATTCCAGAGCTATGTTTTATAAGTTGACATTTAATCACAGAAAAATGTGCTTCTAGAGATACACTAAGCCACAAATGACTGCCTGCACGTATCAGCCAGCTGCCATCCTAAGGCATATGCACTGAAGGGAAAGGCCCTATTGCCTCACTTTTTTATCTGTCATTTGAAGCACTGGAGTATATCAACAGTATTTGGCTCTAAAAACTTTAAGATCAGCAAATAATTTGAATCCCCCCCACCCCAGTACTGCACTGTGCCAGCAGAATGCACTGTCACCAAGTCCCTGGGGCAAGAGAAACAGCAACTTATACCCACTCTCCTTCAAGCTTCAGAACTCCCTTTCATGTATTTGTAAAAGTTTGTCCTCTAATGTCCAAATGGGAGAGCATAGATTTTTGGCATCAAAATTGCCCTAGCTGAATACAAACAACACAAGAAGAAAAAAATAAAGCTTAACAGTTTGGTTGTTATAATCATAAAACAGTATCTACAATACATATTAGGCATTGTACTAAGGTGCTTGACATAAATACACTCTTCACGACAACATCATTCTGCTTCATTTGATATGATCACGTGATTTTTCTTCTGTAGCCCATTAATACAAGGCATTGCATTGGTTGATTTTCAAATATTGAAAAAGCTTTGTATTATTCAAGTAACCCCCACTCAGCCATGATGTTTCTTTTTATATATTGCTGAATTCTATTTGCCAATATTTTGTTAAGGACTTTAGCATCTGTATTCTAAAGGATATTAGTCAGTTTTCTTTTTCTTTCTTTCTTTTTCTTTTTTTTTTTTTGTACTGTCCTTATGTGGTTCTATTCACAAACTGGGAAGCTTTTCCGCCTCATCTATTATCTGGAAAAGTATGTGTAGAATTACTGTTGACTCTTATTTAAACGTTTGATAGAATTCTCCAGTGTAACCATCTGGGCCCAGAGATTTTTTTTTCCTGGAAGTTTTTAATTTATATCCAACTTGATAGTTTCAGGACTAGTCAAATTATCTAGTTCATATTGTGTGAGTTATAGTAGTTCGTGTTTTTTGAGGAAGTGATCCACTTCATATGAGTTGTCAAATTTACTTATGTAGCGTTATTTGTAGTATTATTCCTTATTATCCTTATGATGTCTGCAGGGCCTTTAGTGATATCCCCTTCACTCTTGATTTTGGTAATTTGTGTCCTTTTTTTCTTGTTCAGTCTTGCTAGAAGTATGTCAATTTTATTGATCTTCTCAAAGAACCAGCTCTTTGTTTTATTCATTTTACCTGTGATTCATTTTAAGTTTCATCAATTTCTGAACTTTTTTATCATTTCCTACCTTCACTTGCTTTTGGTTTATTTGCCTCCTATTTTTCTAAGCTATTGAGGTAGTATCTTAATGATTGATTTGAGGTGTCTTCTTTTCTAGTATATGCACTACTTTAGCTGTATTTTGCAAATTTGCATTTACATTCAGTTCAATGTATTGTTTTATTTCCCTTGAGACTTCCTCTGTGATCCATGAATTATTTAGAACTACATTGTTTAGCTCCCAGGTGTATGAATATTTTCCTTTTATCTTTCTATCATTCATTCCTAGTTTGATTTATTGTGGTTGGATAACACATTCTGTGTGATTTCAGTTCTTTTAAATTTGTTGAGATTTGTTTTCCAAATCAGGATATAGTCTATCTTAGTAAATATTCTGTAGGAACTTGAAGAGAATGTGTATACTGCTGCTGTCAGATAGAATGTTCTGTAAGTGATAATTAGATCTGGTGGGTTGATGGTATTGTTGAATTCTTCTTTTTCTTGCTACTTTTCAGTCTAGTTCTTCTATCAGTTGTTGAGAGAAGGGTGTTGAAATCTCCAACTATAACAATAATGAATTTGTCTATTTTTTTCTTAGTTCTATCAATTTTGCTTTACACATTTGCACCTCTGTGGTTTGTTGTGTATACATTTAGGATTACTATGACTACTTGGTGGATTGACTCTTCTTCATCCTATAAAATTCCTCTCTATTCCTACTGCATTTTCTTTGCTCTGAAATCCACTTTATCTGGTATTAATGTAGCCACCTCTCATTTCCTTTAATTCATATTTGCATGATATTTATTTTTGATTCTTTTAATATCTACCTGCCTATCTCATTATAGTTGAAGTGACTTCTTATAGTCTGCATATAGTTGAGTAATGTTCTTTAATCCAGCCTGCCAAGATCTGTCTTTTAATTTGTGTATTTAATCTCTATGCATTTAATTTAATTTGACACATTAAGGTTTAAGTCTTAAAGTTTTTGTTTTCTGTTTGTTCTCTTTCTTTGCTTCTCTAATTTCTTTTTCCTGCTTCCTCTGAGTTGTTTGAATTTTTTTTAGAATTTAATTTTGATTTATCTACAGTGTTTTTAGTATATCTTTTTGTGTAGTTTTTTTAGTTATTGTTCCTGGTATTGCATTATATATACATAACTTAGAGTCTACTAGCATCATCATTTAGCATTTCAACTGAAGTATAGAAACCTTACCTTCTTTTATGTCCCTTCACCCTCCTCAGTGTATAATTGTCTTAAATATTTCCTCTATATACATTTAGAATCACCTTAGACGGTAACATAATTTTACTTCAATCATCAAACATAATTTTGAAAATTCAAGAGGAAAAAGAAAGCTTATTTTTTTTTACCCATATATTTGCTTGCCATGTTCTTTCTCCTTTCCTAATGTTCCAGATTTTCTTCTTTTATCATTTTCTTTGGGTTTAGAGAAATTCCTTTAGCTATTATTTTAGGATAAGTCTAGTGGTGACAGATTCTCTTCATTTTCCCTCAGCTGAGAATGTTTCAATTTCCCTTTGATTACTGAAGAATATTTTCACAAGTATAGGATGTCCGGGTGACAGTTCTTTTCCTTCAGCACTTGAAAAACATTGTGTCACTTCCTTCTGTCCTCCATGGTTTTTGATGAGATACCCACTGTCGTTCAAATTGTTTTTCCTCTATAAGTAAGACGTCATTTTTCTCCAGCTGCTTTTAAGATTTTTCCTTTGTCTTTAGTTTTCAGAAGTTTGATTATCATGTGTTTGTGCATGGATTTCTTTGGGTTTACCCTGTGTGGGATTCTCTCTGCTTCTTAAATCTATAAGATTTGCCAAATTTCAGAATTTTTCAGCCATTATTTCTTCTTTTAATTTTTCAGCTCCACTTTGTTTCTCCTCTTTTTTGATAATATTACTGTTGGAACTTTTGAACAGAGTCTCTGAGACTGTTCATTTTTTTTCAATGTGTTTTCTCTCCATTACAGATTAGATAATTTCTACTGTCTTATCTTTCAGTTTATTGTTTCTTTCCTCTGTTCCCTACATTCTGATGTTAAGTCTACTCACAGAGCTTTTCAGTTATTGTATTTTCCAGCTCTAAAATTTCTATTTGTTTCTTCTTTACATCTTCTGTTTCTTTGCTAAGACATTATATTTCTTCAGAAGTTTTCTATTTTTTAATTTTTTTCAAGCATGTGTGTAATTGGTCATTGAAGCACTTTTTTAATTGTTGTCTTAAAAATCTTTGTCAGGTAATTCTAATTTCTGCCTTCTCAGTGTTGGCCTCTATTGGTTGTCTTTTTTCATTATTTGAGATCTTCCTGGTTCTTGGTATGATTAAAACCTAGACATTTTCATATTATGTTATAAAACTCTGGATTGTATTTAACCATCTGTTGCAGCTGGCCTTCTCTGACACCACTCCAGTTGGGGAAGGGTGGAGCACCTCATTTTGGCCAAGTGGAGGTATAAGTCCAATTTTTCCATTTAGCATCCAGTGACACTTGAGGCAAAGTCTCCTCATTATTGCTAGGTGGGGATTGAAGTTCCAGCTCCCAGATGGCCCCACTGATACCTCAGTGGGAGGGAGTAGCCTCATTATAATTGGGTGATGGAGAAAATCCTGACTCTCTACTAAGACCTTCTCTAACCACCCTAATGGGAAGGTAGAGGAGTGCCTCATTACTGCTAGGTCGGAGTGTAAGTTCATGCTCCTTGTGTGGTCTCCATTGACACCACTGGGTGAGGAGTGGCTTACTACTGGCCAATGGGGATGAACGCAGTGACACTTTACTTGGCCTTCTCTGACACCACCCCAGCAGGAGTGTTGTGCCTTGTTAAATCCTTATAAGGGTAGAAGTATCAGCTTCCCACTTGGCCTTTGCTGGCATTGCTGGGATGGGACCACAGTTCTTTCCATGTTGTTTGGCTGTAGTAGAGCAATCTAAAAGTTTTCTGTCTTGCTAGGATGCCCCTTTTTCCTGGTTCTTTGGCTAGAGAGAGTAGGCTTTTGTTGGGGCTTTTCTTGTCTGCACCGGTTGGCATTTTAGGGGATGCCCACTTTTTCAACTCCTAGTCCGGGATATATGACACAAAAATAAAACCTGAGAAATTTACCACCATTTTGTTACTTGGTCCTTAGCTTCCTCAGTCTACTTCCCAGAGTTTTCCTATATTTGTTTATGTACAATGTCCAGAGTTTTTCGTTGTTCTTAATGGAGGGAATAGGGAACAGTATATCTACTCCATATACCGGAAGCAGAAATCCTACTGTCTCGATTTCTAAAACCTAAAGTGCATGTTAAAAAAACCAAAGGAAGGAGAAACACTGCAGAGTACATGGTGCAGACAGAAAGTGATAGGACTGTTTTGTTGCTGTTTTACAAAATTACTGAAACTGACTCATTTAAATGAGCGCTGATGTTTCCTTGAAATCAGTTACTTAATTATCCTTTGTATGTAATTCTGTTTTGTTGACGCTGATCCCAAACATCTTTAGAACTCTTTTGAACTTAATTGTAGAGAATGAATTGTACCCATTTGAATATTCTCAGGGGCATAAACTGTCATCCTTTGAGGCTGTGTTTGATTTTTGGGAGCACCACAAGTGGTCCAAGAGCCAAGATGGGTAGTAAAACTGATAACCAAATTGAGTAATACGCTTCTCAGTCTAACACTCTTTTCTAAGAAAATAGTGTGAACCAAAACTTTGTTGTAGTGAAAAAGTCATTTATTTTATACCATACAAAACCTCCCAAACACTTCAAATTTCCACATAATAAGCCTGATGAGCTGTGAGATGAATTGCGTATGAACAGTGTCATTTAGTATCAAATCACATTTCTTTTCTGTGGCTTTGACATAAATATTTCCGTGGGTCCTATGGATATTGAAGTTTTCCCCAAACACCTTGACAGTATGGTTTTGGGTCAACTTGAAAACATCATATTCCATCACCATTCTCAAATACACGTTATTTTGTCCAACCTCCCCTTGAAAGTTCGAAACAAATGTCAAATCTTCTCTATTTCTTTTTATCATTCAAAATGTGTACCTCAGCCTTTATAGAAACCATCATGTTCCAATTCTCCTTCAGTATGAGTCAGTGTTCTCATAGCTAACCCTCTGGCTGAATGAATCCAGTCTCGATATTTTCTACATTTTCATCAGTCCTTTGTACTTCATCATGAGCATCCTTAATACCTTTCTTAAGCCTCTGTGCCAGTCAAAATAACTTCCTCTTTACAGTCCCTCCACACCATAATTGTCCCTTTAGATGTCTTGTGTCATTTATATTTGCTTACCTTCACACAGAATTTAGTGCTAATTCTTTGCTTTCTATAGCTGTCATTCCCCATCCTCATTTATTGCACCCGGTAGCCCCAATAAAGAGTGAAAAAACTGCTACTGATGTGAACAGAATCATTTTACAGAATGTTCCTTTCATGCCCACTTTATGCTTTGCCAAGCCATCTGTGAACATGAGTGTCATTTCATAATCATGGAAAGATTACTAAATACACAGAGTATCCTCCTAATTGCTCAAGTATAAAGTTCTAAGTCACTTACGTAGGATCTAAAATAGATAATAGACCTAATTCAATAAGTAGGAATGCCCTTTGGCAAATTGAAGAGCTGCTAAAGAAATTTAATATATCCTTCCTTAACAATCCGATCCTTTTGTTCCTTTCTGTGGTTTATTTTCATTTCATAGTTCAACTATTGTAGGAAGAGAGACAATTTTGGGGAATGGTGGTTGCAATGTAATTTTGTGTTTAAGAGCATGAACTCTGATTGCCCGACAGCCTTGGTTCAAATCCCAGTCCGTCCAGTTTACCAGTTGTGCAAATTACTGGGGAAAGTTACTTAACCTCTCCAAACCATAGTTTCCTACTCAGTAAAATTAAATAATAATAACTAATAATAATTATCCCTTAATGCTATTGTAAGGATTAAAGGAGGCAATATGTATAAGGTAAGTTTTAGTACATTATCTAGCACCTAGTATTTGAATAGTAGCCATTGCTTTTTAAGTGCCAGTTACTGTGCCGGTTATTAAAGATGGTAAGTAGGATGTGGTGCTTGCCCTCAAAGAGTTCAAATCAAAGCATAATTAAAGTTTAAACTGTCCCATCAGAAGGAAAAAATAAACCATAAAAATAAGTCTAAAGGCTATTATAGTTCTATAATATCTATGGTTTTTTACCCTTAGATAGACCATTACCAGAATATTCTAATCACAAAAATTATTATTAAGCAGTCATTATTGACTTTCTAATGAATTATGCATTGTGGGACTAAAGCTATGTTCTGGAGCTCTCTAAGTTTTTCTGGGTGTAAAAATTCTTTGCTTGTCTGTCACTTTCAATTAAACAACAGTCTCCCTCTTTCCCATTGGCTCAGGGACTAACTGAAGACCCATGAGTATTATACCAGTGGATGTGAAAAGCAGATATAAATGTAAAATCAATTGCTTGTTCAGTAACCAGGCCAGTCAGCTTTAGTCGGCCTACATCCCCAGCTCCTCTAACTCCAGGAAATCATTTTCTCTAACTAAATAACTCATCAGGCCAGTGACTTCATTCAGAGTACAGCAGCTCCAAATGTGATACTGGGTTTATCATGGCTTTCCTTGCCTACCAAACAAGAGAACATGAAAGTCCAAGGAGGCAGGAGAGCATTGAATTTGCAACAAGGAAAAACTCGACCAGAAGGGTGTTCAGTCTTCTAGAATGGCTGAGAAAGTTGTGACACCTTTCATTTAGATTTCTGAGAAGGAAATAGATACATTAGAGAAATACACATTTGCCCTTTATGAGCTTACCTTAGTTGTGTTTATGATGTTGTAATTTTCTGATCCCTGGTTGCATTAGACGGTATTGGATTGATAATTGTTTTGTTATTGTGCTGTTATAGGCTGAAACTTTTTTTTGGCATCTTTTCCTCCAATTTCTCATGACTGAAATATCTTTACTGTTTTTGAATGTAAAAAGTTGTACATGATAAGACAATCAGTTGGATATCTAAAATATAATCAAATGATTTTTTTCTTTGCCTTGCATATTGCTAAATAATAATTTTGAATATTTTCTTCACTGAAATTACCTCTTGTTTGGAATCAAACAATATGCCTTCCCTCTCCAAATGATTTTGCATGATCACTGTCATCTCCTATGTCTCTTATGTTGCTCTTCTTTAAGAACTTTAAAATAATTAAAATTCATCTTTTCCCTGAATACTTGTTTAATAATTTTTCCTTTATTCCACCAATCTGACTTTTTCATAGTAATTAAAAATCTTGATTAGTCAGGAAAATTCACAAACTTTCCTAACTAATGAATTCTAAGGTGAAATTTACTTTTAAATTCCAAATTGCCTACCCTTAAAAAGTCAACAAGAAAGACAATGAATTCAGGAAGTAATTCCTCAGATCCTTCCATAATAATGGGTGAAGTACCAAGCACAGCATTAAAACGTAAGTTTAAAAGTATTAAAGATAAGCATTCACTTCCCATGTTAGACCTCCATGTTAAACCATACTTAATTTTAAAAGGCATGTTCTAGGGGACTTCCCTGGCAGTCCAGTGGTTAGGACTCTGCCCTTCCATTGCAGGGGGCATGGGTTTGATCCCTGGTCAGGGAATTAAGAGCCCCACAAGCTAAATAAATAAACAAATGGCATGTTCTAGGTTACCAGCTCACAAACAGAACTGCTTGCTTGACAGAGAAGATATCAGGTAGAATGACTCAAGGAGCCCATGCTAGAATGAAGGTAAGAAAATCGGAATGAACGAGAAACAGGATTAGGCACCAGTCATTTAAAGATGGGGACCAAAGTAAGCATGCCCTTTCTCCTCTAGCAACCACCCTCAAGGGCTGATAAATGATCATTGTTGCTTTAAATGAGGTACTGATGAGTCTCTCTGAAAGCTCATGTGAAGATGATCTGCATGCAGTGTTCACTTTAAAGACCTTTCCATATCTAGTGCCTCTATAGGCTACAGATACTCGCAGGAATTTATCACATGATTAATTTTTAATGGAACTTAAAGATTGCAAAAACCATACTCTTGATTTAATATTGCAGAAAATTAATAAATATTGATCATACTCACCTGAACAAGCTTGCTATACATGTGTGTGGCATAAAGGCAAATATGCAATTCAATTCTTTTGCTCCAGAATCAGAAAGTAGTTTCTATAATTTTCTCCCTGATGTTTCATATATTACATCTCTCTCCCTGCTATTATTCTAAATGAAATGCCAGATAGAACTCCACTTCATTTTTTAAGTTCTGACTTTTTTTTCTTCTTGAGATTTTTCAGACTGAACTTTGTTTGCTTAAAATGGGGGTTAAAATAATCTTTGGCAAGCCATCAGATGAGGACAAGTGTATTTAACGTGACCTTGCTCCGATATTAGCATCTTCACAAACCACAGCAGGCAGACCCTTACTGTTTTTTCATTATCCTTCCTAGCCATGGCTGAAAGCCCAACTGATGCCACTTTACTTACTGGAGAGGTATTCTGTACGGTTTTGTTTTTCTACTTTAATCACATCCTTTCAACACCACAGATCTTCTGACAGATTATCTTCTCCACAGGCAGGCAGCCACATCCAGACCTTGATGGGGTCCCAGAGCCTTCAGCATCGTAGCCGGGAGCAGCAGCCGTATGAGGGAAACATAAACAAAGTGACCATCCAGCAGTTTCAGTCACCATTGCCTATTCAGATCCCCTCTTCACAGGCCACCCGGGGACCTCAGCCTGGACGGTGCTTAATTCAAACTAAAGGGCAAAGGAGTATGGATGGCTATCCAGAGCAGGTGAGTGGAGTTTTTATAATTGATACATTTTCAGGAAGTGTTTGGGGAAAGTCCCATCAATCCGTGGTTTGCCTTCCCTCATTCATGTAGTCTGGGACACATTAATGCTGTCACCATGTCGAATGGAGTAGAGCGCTCTTTGTAGGGATTTTATCACTATTTTCATTGGTTAAGAACTACAACATATAGTAATTGATGGTTGGTAAAATGCCCATTTCACATAAAGAAAACTTGATGAATTGGAATAGTTTTTTCTGGTTTATCCTGCACCTCCTTCTGCCCACTCCCAACTCCAGTTTAGCTCCGCAGCACAGCTTTTGAATGTTACAAAGAGCTTCAGTGGATTAGGTATATTTACCAAGGCCTTTGGTGAAATTGACAGTGTAAAATCTAAACTGTATACTCCCCTCGATTTGTGGGAACATTTTTTAAAAGTTTTATCTTCTGATTTTTGAGTAATACAGAGATAAAGCTTTGCTATGAACAAAATGATAAAGAGCAGTTAGGAAGGAAATATTTATGAAATGCTCCAAAAGCTATTGATAAATGCCATGTAGTAAAAAAAAAAAAAATTGCTGCTCCTCTGACCTATTTAAATTAGGATCTGGTTTTCCATTGTAGAATCTGTTTTTCTTTCTTAAGGCCAGAACACTGAATACGATCTCATCTGTTGAGTCATATGAAGGTTAGAAAGTAAGACATCAAGATATTAATACTCTCAGAAAATTAATTTCTCTTATTAATAAGAGAAATTAATTAAACTTAATTAATTTAATTAAAATTAATTAAAATTAGTTTCTCTTTTTTCATCCTTCAGATAACTAGACAAAGCTCCCACTGACTTCTCTAACCCCTTAATATGGGTTATAAAGGTTTCACTTTATTATTGCTTATTCAAAGCTTCACGTATCACCGTCCTTATTTTCTAAACATATCAGACAAGATTATCTTCATTCTCCAGTTTTTTCCTTTATGCTGTTAAGAGTCATTTATTATTTGGATCCCAGCTGCTCTAGACATCTCCTGTGTTTCTTAATACCCTTCCTGAAGCTGAGATAGGGTTTTTTAAGATAATCTTCTTCCTATCCTGCCTTGATCTAGGCCAAATGTTGGATTTAAGGTAAAATAAACCAGACAGGTGTCTTTAATCAGGTAATGAGGTGAGGTTTTTAATTCTCCAGGGATTCTAAAAAGTTAATAAAGTTTTAAATTATGCTTTACCACAGGCATCTCAGGTTAAAAATTGATCATATATCCTCTCCTCCACAAGTATCATAACTTCAATCCAGTTCTCTGATTTAATGATTCCTGTTAACGGGAATAATTAATAAGATAAGTTATTACAAAATTTTTTTCTCCCAGAATCAGCACATTTAAAATCCACTGAGATCAATGCCCTCTGTTTCCCCTACTTTGAATAGTAGGGTTAGTATTGGCATACAGTTATTCTGAACACTCTAAATTTAAAGGCCTTTTTTACATTATTTCTCAAAAAATACATAAATTATATAGCTTGACTTGATGAGAGGATTACTAAGTTTTAGTTTACATGCTTATCAAACTTAAAATAGCACGCTTCTTTCAAAGAATGTATTTATAGTCAACGTAGGGGTTTTGATTTGGAACTCTAACGACATCAGGTGTCTTTCAAACTGAGAGATAAAAACTTAAACATTCAATGGTTATATTAAGGAAAGTACTTAAGTGTAATTCCTTTTGAATTCCTGCTCTTTTCTGCCTTGGTTTCAGGCTGAAATGGTTTGGAATGCTGAGATGAAAACTTTGGAGTGACCGTGAGAAAGCCTAAGGAGCGTTTAAACCAATAGTACTAGTCCCCAAACTATGCTCCCCCCGCCCCTGAGTTCTAAATCTGGAGACAGTTTCTCAAAACCTTTTTCATGATTCAGTGTACTATTTATCCACTACCAGTGGCATGCTGGAATATATTCATCCTGGCTTGTTACCGTGTGCATATCTTCCCAACTCTACCTTCAGCGACACCACATTGATAGGTTGAAATTGTTGGGATAATTACACCAGGGAAAGGAGCAAACACTACAAACCAAGGCCCTCCCCTTCCCCCAGCCAGCTCTTAAAACATTTTCCAGCACACCACAACTACTACACTGTTTTCTTTCATCTCTGTTTCTTCTTCTAACCTCTCCACTTCTTTGTTTAGCTCTATAGCATTCAGGAAAGAGAATACTAGGAATAGGTCTCAGAATGTGGAGTTCGAGTTTCATGTTAACTTTTATTAAAGTGTGTGAATCTGGACAAGTCATTAACTCTTTCCTGAGGTTCTGTTTTTCTCCTTATAAAATGAGAACATTACCACCCACCAGCAACATTCAAAAAGTTTTTGAGAGAGTCAAATGATACAATTCTAGATGCACACACACGCACACAAAGTAAGCCTGGCACTGAGAGTAAAGAAATAGGAAACAGAAGAAATAGAAATACAAGATTTTAAGAATTAAAATACTGGAGGGCACTTAGTGACTATCAGTCCAACCTCCCTAGTCTATAGATAGAAAACAAACAAACAAACAGAAAGAGGCTGAAGGAGGTTCTGTAATTCACTCTCATAATAAAAATATTTTATGTATTTTTTACCTTCCTAACTCATTCTTCTTTTGAAAACTCAGGCCTCTCTAATATGTGTGTTCCCTTTAAAGTAAGACTTTTTCCATATTTAACAAGAAAAAAAAGGAGGAAAATATTTAAAACATTTAAGAACTGTGTAGGTTCACACGAAACTTACAGAGTAGAGATTGAAGTGCAAAGACCAAGGAGGTAACTGAAAATTCTAATACGGGTTTCAGGCATATAAATCAAGATACTCTATTTTCATAAGGCATTTCTAGTGATGCACTAAAAGGACCATTAAGAGAAAACAGAGTTTTCTTAAATGATTACTACAAACACAATGTTAAATTTGGTCAAGTACAATATGGAAAAAATCTAAGTCATTCATAATTTTTAAGTGCAAGGAGACATCATAAACATAGTACAGAAGGCTAAACTGGGATGAAGTGAGAGAGTAGCATCGATATATATACACTACCAAATGTAAAACAGATAGCTAGTGAGAAGCAGCCGCGTAGCGCAGGGAGATCAGCTCTGTGTTTTTTGACCACCTAAAGGGGTGGGATAGGGAGGGTGGGAGGGAGACGCAAGAGGGAGGGGATATGGGGACATATGTATACGTATAGCTGATTCACTTTGTTATACATCAGAAACTAACACAACATTGTAAAGCAATTATACTCCAATAAAGATGTTAAAAAAAAAATAAGTAAATAAAAAATAAACATAGTACAAATAAACATGCTGTGTGCAGCATGATAAAGCACAATAATTTCTACTAAAGCTTGGAGATTCTACTTTAAAAAAGTAATCACTTATTGGAATGCTACAGGTGAAAAACAACCGATTACAGTAAATCTACATTTATTTAATTCAGGGAGGAGAAGTCTGAATGAAAGTAGGAAAAGAAAAGACAACAGTTGGCATACATTGAGTGCCTACTATGCTATTTATACTATATATAGTGTATTTATGCTATAAATACCATGTATCTTACACACAGGCCTGGCTTCATGGTGTGTGAACTGTACAGCTGCACAAAGTCCTGCACTTGGAAGTGCCCCACACTTGGTTTAATGCTCTGCTGTCACCAGCTTGTAATTCTTAATAATCATTAAACAAGGAGCCTCACATTTTCATTTTGCATCAGGCCCCACTAATTACATAGCTGGTCCTTCTTACACACACTATTTCATTTAGTCCTCACAATAATCTTATTTCCTTTTTATAAATGAAGAAACCAAGGCACAGAGAAAATAAATAACTTGTAAGAGGTATAATTGGTCAAGCTACTTGTGAGAGGTATAATTGGTCAAGCTGGAATTTTAATCCAGGTCTGTCTAACCCAGAACCCAAGTTCTGTGTACCAATCTTACCATTAAATTAACCACATGATCCAGACGCTTGCTGTGGCCTCAGTGTCCCCTTCTGTCAAATAATATTAGTTACACGTGTTTCAGCTACAATTCAGAGTTATAGAACTGCCTTATACAGATGGTATGCTGACTGGAACTCACATGAACACTTCCAATGCTTTGAAAAGCAAAAATACTCAACAAATGGAAAATTTTATTATTAGCAAAAATATACCTCTGTATCTCTTAATGTGACCTAAAGAACTAATGAGTTTCTAATCTGATTAAAATAAGTTCCATATAGCAATGAACATACATAATAAATGCTACCACTAATGACGTTGAATGAATTTAAATGAATGTCATATTTTACCTAACCAGCACACTTAGCCTTTTTTAGCCATAAAGAAGTACTTAGTAAACTTTGAT
Organism: Eschrichtius robustus; assembly: GCF_028021215.1. Taxonomy (NCBI): domain Eukaryota; kingdom Metazoa; phylum Chordata; class Mammalia; order Artiodactyla; family Eschrichtiidae; genus Eschrichtius; species Eschrichtius robustus. The sequence continues at coordinate 60,795,704 of NC_090826.1, forward strand.
GTTCCACCTGCATGATGAAACCATCTCAACTTTCAAACTACCCATCACAATAAAACAAGGCAAAATATCTAAGAATTCTAATTTAATACACTTACTTTTACATATCTATTTTTCATAGACATTAAGTATCATCTGTTTTCAACTCTAGGATTAAATGACGTAAAATATATGGAAGTGATTTTTAAACCATAACGTGCTACCCGGATTCAAGGTATTAATTTCCATAGACTAGAAATCTGATGTGTAGTCATGGATATTCTTTTTAACAAATTATCTACAACGAAATCATGTGCATGTCACTTGAAGTTCATTATCAGGGAACTTTACGTAGAAAAGGGATTATAATGCATAAACCATTTTGATTATTGATGAACATAATAGAGAATAATAGGGTTGTGCTAAACAGTGAGCTGAAGAAAGCCAGAAAGTAAGATTTGACTCCTTCCCATTCCACGTGAGAACTCTTAGCCATCATATCCATTCTCTTAGCTCTTCCCTTTGTTTCCCAGTCCAAGTGACTATTCATCTTATCCTCCCCTTCACAATAAAATAATCCTTTATATCAGATGTTCTCAACCTCAGCTGTACATTAGAATCTGCTCAGCCTTTTTTTTAATTGAAGTATAGTTGATTAACAATATCATATTAGTCTTAGGTATACAGCATAGTGATTCAGTATTTTTGCAGATTATATTCCATTATAAGTTACTACAAGATAATGGCTGTAATTCCCTGTGCTATACAATATATCCTTGTTGTTTGTCTATTTTATACATAATGGTTTGTATCTGTTAATCCCATATCCCTAATTTGTCCCTCCCCCAACCCTTTCCCTTTGGTAACCACAAGGTTGTTTTCTATGTCTATGAGTCTGTTTCTGTGTTGCATATATTCATTTGTACTATTTTTTAGATTCCACATATAAGTGATATCATACAGTATTTGTCTTTCTCTGTCTGACTTATTTCATTTAGCATAATACCCTCCAAGTTCATCCATGCTGTTGCAAATGGCAAAATTTCATCCTTTTTTATGGCTGAGTAATAGTCTATTGTGTATATATACTACATCTTCTTTATCCATTTGTCTATTTATGGGCACTTGGGTTATTTCCATGTCTTGGATATCGTAAACAGTGCTTCTATGAACATTGGGGTGCGTATATCTTTTTGAACTAGTGTTTTCATTTTTTCTGGATATACACCCAGGAGTCGAATTGCCGGATCATATGGTAGTTTTATTTTAGTTTTTTGAGGAACTTCCATGATGCCCGATGGAGGTTGCTCAGGAGCTTTGAAAAACACTCATGCCCTGGCCTCATCCCCAAAGAAGCTGATTTCATTAGCCTGGATGTGAGCTGGGTAATGGGAATATTTGAAACTCCCCAGGTGATTCTATTGTGTAGCCAAGGTTGAGAACTGATATCGAGATATTCTGTAACTCAGCAATTTGCCAGCTGAATAACATATTGTTGTTAACACTATTTAGAAGTATACATAAGTCATCCATAACTTGTTGAATATTTTTAAAGAAACTAACCATCAACTTGGTTTTTCTGTTTTGCAAATGTATAATCCAAGGTAAAGCATATCTGTATATGTGGAACATATAGACTCCAAAACAGAACTGGGAAGGAAAAACATCAGCATGATGCTTCAAATGTCTCAAAATCCTTTCATATATTAACTGATTTAATCTAACCAATAATGTTGTGGTGGATAGAGCATTTCCTGTTTTACTGACTAAAAATCTAAGATTCAGAGAAGTCAAGCTAGAATTAAAATCCAATTTCATGAGTCTACCACATAATATGCTACAGCCTGCTGCACTATAGCCAAACATAGAGGTCAAGAGTAAGTCCACACTGGAAGAATAAAAATAGAAGAGTGCACCCTCAAGTCCATGTCTGCCCCAGACAAGAGGACATACCTGCTAATGAACCTAACATATCAGGAGGGCCAGAGCTCCATAGCTGTTTCCTGCCAGTTCCTGTGAGTATACAGTTGAACTAAAGTTTGTGCCTAAAAGAGAACTTGTAACATTACATTAGAATAAGCCTTGTGAGTTATACAAAGCAGCTCACACCCATCATATTCAAGGGGAAATAAAAACAAAGCTCTGAAACCCTCCTTGAAGGAGATGCTATAGTGTACCCTGGAAGAAATCATTTTGATACTTAATAATATGTGGAGTACTTGAAACTTTTGGCTAAGACATGATTTCAGACATCTCTTTAGATGCTCTGATCAGTTGCCTGAAGGGCTCACAAGGGTTCCAGGTGAGGCTTCATCTAACCTCACCTCATCCAGGTGAGGTTCCAGGTGAGGTTCACTCGGAACCAAGTGAAGAAACATACATTATCCTGAGTGTTTGATATAAGAAGAAAAACTTGGAAATATTTGGGTTTTTTAATTATGAATTTTAAAATTAAAAGGCAATAATTTAATAAAGATGGTTAGAAAATAGATATTAAGATGGTTTTAATGTATGTTATTTACTCAAATGATTTCAGGGACATCCGATACCTCATCCTGCTCTACTTAAAGTACTGCTATTTATGCATATTTTCCCCATAGAATTTTATTCTTCAATAACCAAAGTAATACTGCAACTCTAAATTCATAGTTTGACACAAACAATGTCTAACTCAACACTACAAACTGACTTTATGAATTATGTGCACTCAAATAGTAGGATTCAGTAAACACTACAGTAGAAATCAGAAGGCCTCTTTCAGTGTTCCACTAAATATATGTATGGTCTTCTTGGTTTCCTCAAGTTTAAAATGAAGGAAATGAAGTGAACAACCTTTAAAATGCATTTACAGACTAAAAAACATTTGAGTTTCTACTTTCTAGATACATACAGAGTTGGCTATTTTTTTCTGAAAGATCTAGAAAATGCTACTCAAAGGATTTTATTCATCAATCTATTAGTATGTTTCTTCAAAAGATTTAATTAGCACTTTTAGTTGGACTTGCATCTCTGATACACAGCAGAAAAAGATATGAAAATAGAAGGATCAAAAAATATTTTTTAACATTAACATTTATATATTTTTATAATTATTACCTTTTTTAGTCTATGACACAGGCTCATTAGAAATTTTGGGAATGCAGAGAAGTTTTATGTAGATTTTGTATGGCTGTGCAATACACATAGTGTAAATCACAACAAAAATTATAATACCTTATAATTGCATAGCACTCTTTATTGTACAAGCACTGTTATATAATAACCTATAAGACGAGGAACTAAAAGTGAAAGTAGCAGCAAATTTAATTTCCAGTTTAATTTCAGTACCATGAAGCATTCTCTCTACTTCTGTCAAGTCCCATAATCAAATCTCCATCATCATCTCATTTGATCTCTCAGCAAGTGGCTTGACTTAACTCTTTCTTTAAATTTTCTTCACTTGGCTATCACTATTCTACCGCTTTCCCTCTTTCCACACTAGCCATTCCTTTTTTTTTTTTTTTTTTTAATATATGTTTATTTTTTTTTATTTTTTTTATTTTTTTTAATTAACTAATTTATTTATTTATTTTTAGCTGTGTTGGGTCTTCGTTTCTGTGCAAGGGCTTTCTCTAGTTGCGGCGAGCGGGGGCCACTCTTCATCGCGGTGCGCGGGCCTCTCACTATCGCGGCCTCTCTTGCTGCGGAGCACAGGCTCCAGACGCGCAGGCTCAGTAGTTGTGGCTCACGGGCCCAGATGCTCCGCGGCATGTGGGATCTTCCCAGACCAGGGCTCGAACCCGTGTCCCCTGCATTGGCAGGCAGATTCTCAACCACTGCGCCGCCAGGGAAGCCCCCACACTAGCCATTCTTTCCTGATTTCTTTATTGGCTCCTTTTCTGTTCCTGACCTTTAAATGATAGAGTTATCCAGTGCTCAAACCTTGACCCCCTTCTCGTTTGTATCCATACTCACACCTATATGATTTCATTCACTTCCAGGATGGATGAGTCCAAGATTTATATATCTCCAGCTCTGGCCTCTCCCCTGTACTCCAGATGTTTATATTCAATTACCCACTTGTTGATATCTCAACCTGGATGTCCAATGAATTTCTTAAACTTAGCGTAGTCAAAAGAAACTTTTGTTTCCTGGCCCTGCCCCTACCAAACCTGCTTCTCTTCTAGATTTCCCCATTTCAGTTAATGGCTCTTCTATTCATCTTGTTGCTATGGCCAAAGATCCTTGACTCCCCTTTCTCACAGCCCACGTACAATAAACAGCAATTCCATTAAAATATATTCTGAATTCACCACTTTTCATCACCTGCACTGCTACCACCTTATCGGCCATCACCTCACTCCTATCTACTTCAGTAGCTCCCTAATTGTTTTCTCTTTTGCCGGTTGCTTCTCTCCAGTCTGTTTTCCACTGCCAGAGTGATCTCTTTAAAACATGAATCAGATCATGTCAGTCTTCTGCTTAAAAATCCCTAGTGGCTTGGAAATTTCTGAACCCTTATAAATCCTCACTATGGCATGAAGTCCCTACAGACCTGGGCCCTGCCTCCTCTCCTTCTACTCTCTCCGTAGCCATTTTCTCTCTCGTCATGCTGATCATGTTGTTGTTGCTGATTTTAACAGCTTTATTGATATAATTTACACACAGTAAAGTTCACCTGTTTAAAGTGAACAATTCAGTGGTTTTTAGTATATTTATACAGTTGTACCACCATCACCATAATCTAATTTTTAAACATTTTCATATTTGCAAAAAGAAATCTTGTACCCATTAGCGGTCATCTTCCATACTCCCTGACCTCTATTCTGCCCCCAGCCCTAGACAATCATTCATCTACATTGTATCTCTATACATTTGTCTATTCTGGACATTTCATATAAATGAGATCATATGACATATGAGGTTTTTTGTGACTGGCTAATTTTAATTAGCATAATGTGCTTAGTGTAGCACGTATCAGTAATTCATTCCTTTTTACTGCCAAATAATATTCCATTATATGGCTATACCATATATTGCTTATGCATTCATCAGGTGATAGACATTTATGTTCTTTCCACTTTTTGAACATTCATGTACAAATTTGTATGTGAAGGTACATTTTTATTGTGCTTGGGTAGTTACCTAGGAATGAACTTGCTGGGTTATATGGTAATTATGTTTATCAATTTTAAGGAGCTTCTAAACTCTTTTCTAAAGTGTCTGTCATGTTTTACTCCAACCAGCAATGAATGAGTGTTCTAATTTCTCCACATCCTCACCAATATTTGTTATTGTCTTTCTTTTTTAGTACAGCCATCTTGTGAAGTATTGATAGTATCTCATTGTGTTTTTAATCTACATTTCTCTAATAACTAATGATGTTGAGTAACTTTTCATGTGTTTATTTGTCATTCATATATCTTCTTTGAGTAAATGTCTATTAAAATTCTTTGCCCGTTTTTTAATTAGGTTATTTGAACTGTAACTGTCGTTCATATATTCCAGATACAAAATATTTTCTCCCATTCTGTGGATTGTCTTTTCATTTTCTTGATGGTCTCTTTAAGGCACCAAAGTTTTTAATTTTGATAAAGTCAGTCATCTCCTTTATAACATTTGGTTTCATATCGAAGAAATCATTGCTTAACTAAAGATGACGGAGATTTACTTGTATTTTCTTCCTAAAGGTTTATAGTTTTAGCTCTTGCACTTCAGTCCCTGATTTATTTTGCATTAATTCTTGTGTATGGTGTGAGGTAGAGGTAAAAATCATTATTTTTCATGTAGATATCCAGTTGTCCCTATACCATTTGTTTAAAAAATTATTCTTTCCTCATTGAATTATCTTAGACCTTTTGTTGAAAATCAAATGACCACAAATGTTAGGGTTTATATCTTGATTCTCCATTCTATTTCACTGATCTATATGTCTGTCCATATGCCGTCTTGTTGTTCTTTGACTTTACAAAGATCCATCTGTCTTCAGGGCATTTAAAATTGCTGTTCTCCCTGCCTGGAATAGTTTTCCCATTTTTCTTATTGTCTGTTGCTTGATCCTTTACCTCATTCACATTTCTGCTCAAATGTCACATCCTCAGAGAGGCCTTTCTTAGCTACTCCAACTAAAATAGCTCCTCACTCCTGTTCCATCAAACTGTACTTACTTTCCTGCTTTATTTTTTTTCACAGCTCATATCACTATCTGAAATTATTTCCTGTTCACATGTTTACTATCTGTCTTCCCCATTAAAATGTAAGTTCCATGAGGGCAAGGATTTTTTTGTCTGTCTGATAAGGTGCCTAGCACTTAGTAGAAAATCAATAAATATTTGTGGCATAAAGGCATGAATCATGATTTCTACAACCATTTTCATTTTCAAAGTTACAGCGGTTTTTCCAAGCAGTTAATTATATAATTGGAGCACTTCTTTGAATAACTGGCATATCTTCGAAAAGCTCATCACATGTTTTAAGAAAGAGTCATCATACACTTCTGACAGTGAATAATTGAGAGTATCTTTTGTCACACATGCATATTACCGATTTATTTATTCAACCAAAAGTTAATTGAGTGCTAACTATGTGCCAGCCACTGTTCTAGATAGTCAATGAAGAGATAACATAATAGACCTTCAGAGGTGATTCAGATGTCCTACTTGATTAAAACTCCATGCGGAATGTGGATGTCTCTTCACCAGACCTTCTCTATGTTAATACTCTCAGGGTTCAAACCTGGAAATGGCCTCAGAGGTGAAACATTTTTAGTTACAAGGTCCTTTCTTGATGCTTCAGCAATTAACAGTCCTTAAATAGATCAAAAATTTACCTTGAATTTCTTACAGTACAGAATATTTGAAGTTCTGCTCACTTCATTTCCCAAAAGAATTTTCTAACAAGTGTATAGTTCGTTTTCTTTTTAAAATAAAAGATAAATCAATTCTTTTATATCTACAAATAAGGAAGTTTCTTCTCAATTTTTTTTAGTCAACTATGCCTCTTGATTATGAGTGACTCAACCTAATAAGACTTAAGCCAAAGAAGAATGTTTAAACTTATATCAGCTGGAACCCCAGGGATGGGGGAAGATTCAGATAAGGATTAATGCTAGGCTCAGAGGAAATCATGACTTCTCTCTCTGTGGGCTGGTTCCTGTGCCAAAAAGGCTTTCCCCTCGTGATAGAAAGATAGCTCAAGAGCTCCAGACTCTCTCAGACTTCAAACAAGCAAGAAAGAGCAAGATTCTCTTTCCTGAAAATCCTAATAGACATCTCATTACTCCTATTTGATCAGGTGACCTGCTCATCCTATAATAAATCATATTTTTAGGGGATCCAGTGCTTTGTTTTAGGTCTAGATAACATGATTCACTGAAAGCATACAGGCTGAGAATAAAGAAGTGGGTGGTTTTCAAAGAGAATTTGAGGTTATAACTGCCAGACAAAGAATGAATGGATCTTGAGCAGCAAAAACAGCAGGTATCCACTAACAGCTTCATAACACGTACTGCTAGGAAAGAGAATGGTCACTAGAACAAAGCATAGGAAGCACGTTAATTACAGCATCACCAGGTATCTTTCTGCAATGCAGTTCTCTAATCCTGAGTTACACCTCACGCACATGTGCACACACACACACACACACACACACACACACATCTATTTCCTTTGTTCTCGCTACTAGGTTTTAGAGCATTGCAAGACCAAATGAGATCACTGCCTTGCAGAGATTATACATTATGACTTCACAGAGCCTTAGTGCTACATTACAATCCATTTTGTCATGGGCCTCTCCAAGTTATGACCCAGTATTTTAATTAGAGCAAGATTAACACAAACCGGAAATATCAAGTAGTCAAATGATGGAAGCGGACTCTGAAAGAAGCAAATGTACCATTTACTGCCAAACTGTTGCTGTTATCTTCGGCCAGCAATTTCACTCATTGATATCAATAACTTAATAAAAAATAGAAAAGCTGATTTTCATTGAATAAGCTATTTATCAGCCTCCTAGATCTGACCTTTTTCTAGAACACTGCTTTTCCTCTTTGCTAAACCCCTTTAGTTTCAGACTATTTCTTGGCTGTGAGGCATTCCCTGCTCTTACATTTTATGACCCCTTTGGGCCTTAGCAGACAGGTGGAGCTCCTTCTATGGGAGATGAATACTCTGTCTGACATGCTTTATGGAACACAGCAGTCCCAACACAACCTATTAGCCACACCATAGCGTGCCCAAGGGGAGTCTATCTTCAGATCAGAATTTGTGGTTGTTCGTCACATTTATAAAACCACAGTGTCATCTTTATTATTTCTATTATTAAAAAATATATTGAAGCAGTTCTTCAGATACTTGGCACATATGAAATTTGTTTTCCTTAGATTTTTTAGTGCCTTCCAGATTGACAATAATATAAAATATAGTCACTACCTTGAAAGAGAATGACTAGAAAGTACCCTCAGCAATTTACTTTGTAAATAAAATCTGTTGCATATGTTTCCTTTCAGTTTTTATAGTGGCCTGGAGAAAGCCCAAAGTGTGTACACCTTCCACATATTATGTTATACAATATAAAATTTTCACATTAGAAAGATATAAGCCAAATTTTAAATAATTTAATTGGAAATGCACAGATATATGGGAAAATGCAAAGGTAAAATGTTTAAATAGTATTAGTTCCTTTCTTCTCATTTTCTAATTAACCACTAATAACAAAAAAAGGACTACAAGGTGAACTGGTGTGATGAATAAAGCTAAAGTATTCCTCCGAGCTAATCAAGCTGTTATATGTTCAGATCCACAGACTGTGAGCCATATAACTACAAAACTATTAGAAACTGTAGTTTCTACCACCCTATGATAACTAGTTTTAACAAATCTAGATCAATTAAAGGAAAAGTTGTAATTAAACCAATCTTGAAAATAAAAATATAGGAGGGTATTTATGGTAATTGCAGTTACTCATCATTTAGAAACTGTTCATTAATGACTCTACCATAAAAATCACATTAGTGGATAATTTTTTGTCCTTGTGTTGCAAGCGAACTATGTAATAAACATTATATTTACTATTAAAGAATATGACTGAATTAAGGATAGTCCTATTAAATGGCCAAACCTAATTGATCCAGCTCCCATCGACTCACAATATATGCTGATTAAGTCAGGAATAGGACTCAAGTTTGCCTTGAACTATCTAAGAGGTAAGTATTGAAGGTACCTTAAAAATAAAGATGTAGAGAACATTTGGGGCATTTGCATTTTCCTATAAGCAAATTAATAGGCTAAGCAATGTTGCTGGGGAAAACATTGAGCTACTTAAAAAAGCAAATGTTTCCAATCATCTTTAAGAACATTTCTAATATATATTTATATATATACAAAATATATGCTAATGTATTTCCTTAGATTTTTTTTCTTAACTCTTTATTGATAATCTTTTGCCTGCTAATCTCTGGTAATACTTAGTTCACCCTAGTTCCAGTACTCATTCTGTACTTAAAAGTTATAAAAGTTGTTTTTTTTCCCTTTGTGTAACCAAAGTGTATGCTACCTCTGGAGTGCCAAGTCTTTCAATTATCTGGGGTCACCCCGTCCCACTTTACATGGAAAACTAGCATTTTCCCCACAGCCCACACATACACATCCCCAGCTCAGGATCATCAAGAATTCCTAGGTTTATTATGGTTTCTCTAGGTCATTCCTGACACTGATTTCCCTTCTGCTGAATTCTTGATCTACGTTCCTTGTATCAATTCTTTTTTTTTTTTTTGGCCACGCCATGTGGCATGCAGGATCCTACTTCCCCAACCAGGGATCAAACCCGTGCCCCCTGAAGTGGAAGCACAGAGTCCCAACCACTGGACTGCCAGGGAAGTCCCTGTATCAATTCTTGTAATAGCTGTTATCTTTACTCCAACCTTACCCCAAGGTGGACCTACTCCTAATGCCATCATTTCCCAACAGTACTGCAAAGCATAAGGCTCTGATGTTTAACAGATCTCATTGATGATTTGGGGTTTGGGGAGGTAATAGAGCACAGAATACTGGAATATTAGCCTTCACAGTCCTAAATATTTATTGACTCTTCCCTGTCACAATTTCTCCATATTTTTGACCTCTCTCTTTCTCACAGTGTTTTCCTCTTTCCTCTAACACTTGTAACTGCCTCTTCAGGAGCTGCTGCCAAAACCCAAAACTCTTTTTACTGAGTATTTCTTCTTTTGTTTCACCTTCACTCTAACTGTGGATAATACTTCTCCCCTTTCTCAAACTACTGGGCTGGCCAAAAAGTTCATTTGGGTTTTTCTGTTAAGATCTTATGGAAAAACCAAATGAACTTTTTGCCAACCCAATAAAACCGCTGCTATGTCTAAACAATAGAATTATCTACCGAGAAGATGAAATATTCTGCTCTCCTAGAAAGCAGTAACAACTGATTTAAATTAAATAGCCATTGGGGGACCTTCAAGGTGTCAGAGGAGTAAGAGGTGGAGATCACCTTCCTTCCCACAAATACATCAAAGATACAACTACATGTGGAACCACTCCTACAGAACACCTACTGAACACTGGCAGAAGACCTCAGACCTCAAAAGGCAAGAAAATCCCCACGTACCTGGCCATGTGGCTGACAGGGTCTTGGTACTCTGGCCGGATGTCAGGCCTGAGCCTCTAAGGTGGGAGAGCCAAGTTCAGAACACTGGACCACCAGAGACCTCCCAGCCCCATGTAATATCAATCGGTGAGAGCTCTCCCAGAGATCTCTGTCTCGACGTTAAGACCCAGCTCCACCCAATGGCCAGCAAGCTACAGTGCTGGATGCCCCATGCCAAACAACTGGCAAGACAGGAACACAACCCCACCCATTAGCAGAAAACGTTGCCTAAAATGATACTAAGTTCACAGACACCCCAGAACACACCACTAGATGCAGCCCTACCCACCAGAAAGACATGATCCAGCCCCACCCACCTGAACACAGGCACCAGTCCCCGACACCAGGAAGCCCACACAAGTCACTGAACCAAACCTCACGCACTGGGGGCAGACACCAAAAACAATGGGAATTACGAACCTGCAGCCTGCAAAAAGGAGATCCCAAACACAGTAAGTTAAACAAAATGAGAAGACAGAGAAACATGCAGCAGATGAAGGAACAAGGTAAAACCCCACCAGACCAAACAAATGAAGAGGAAATAAACAGTCTACCTGAAAAAAAATTCAGATTAATGATAGTAAAGACAATCCAAAGTCTTGGAAATAGAATGGAGAAAATACAAGAAATGATTAAGAAGGACCTAGAAGAACTAAAGAGCAAACAAACAATGATGAACAACACAATAAATGAAATTAAAAACTCTCTAGAAGGAATCAATAGCAGAATAACTGAAGCAGAAGAAAGGATAAGTGACCTGAAAGAAAAAATAGTGGAAATAACTACCATAAATGCACCAACATTCGAATTATAGAGGTCCCAGAAGAGGAAGAGGGAAAGAAAATTTCTGAGAAAATATTTGAGGAGATTATAGTTGAAAACTTCCCTAACATGGGAAAGGAAATAATCAAGTCCAGGAAGCACAGAGTCCCATACAGGATAAATCCAAGGAGAAACACACCAAGACACATATTAATCAAACTATCAAAAATTAAAAACAAAGAAAAAATATTAAAAGCAGCAAGGGAAAAGCAACAAATAACATAGAAGGGAATCCCCATGAGGTTAACAGCTGATCTTTCGCAGAAACTCTGCAAGCCAGAAGGGAGTGGCAGGACATATTTAAAGTGATGAAAGGGAAAAACCTACAACCAAGATTACTCTACCCAGCAAGGATCTCATTCAGATTCAGGAGAGAAATTAAAAGCTTTACAGACAAGCATAAGTTAAGAGAATTCAGCACCACCAAACCAGCTTTACAACAAATGCTAAAGGAACTTCTCGAGGCAGGAAACACAAGAGAAGGAAAAGACCTACAATAACAAACCCAAAACAATTAAGAAAATGGTAATAGGAACATACATATCAACAATTACCTTAAATGTAAATGGATTAAATGTTCCAACCAAAAGACATAAACTGGCTGAATGGATACAAAAACAAGACCCATATATATGCTGTGTACAAGAGACCCACTTCAGACCTAGGGACACATACAGACTGAAAATGAGGGGATGGAAAAAATATTCCATGAAAATGGAAATCAAAAGAAAACTGGAGTAGCAATTCTCATATCAGACAAAATAGACTTTAAAATAAAGACTCTTACAAGAGACAAAGAACTACACTACATAATGATCAAGGGATCAATCCAAGAAGAAGATATGACAATTGTAAATATGCACCCAACATAGAAGCATCTCAATACATAAGTCAAATGCTAACAGCCATAAAAGGGGAAATCAACAGTAACACAAACATAGTAGGGGACTTTAACACCCCACTTTCACCAATGGATGGATCATCCAAAATGAAAATAAATAAGGAAACACAAGCTTTAAATGACACATTAGACAAGATGGACTTAATTGATATTTATAGGACATTCCATCAAAAAACAACAGAACACACTTTCATCTCAAGTGCTCATGGAGCATTCTCCAGGATAGATCATATCTTGGGTCACAAATCAAGCCTTGGTAAATTTACTAAAATTGAAATCGTATAAAGTATCTTTTCCGACCACAGCACTATGAGACTAGATACTAATTACAGGAAAAAAACTGTAAAAAATACAAACACTAATATGCTACTAAATAACCAAGAAATCACTGAAGAAATCAAAGAGGAAATCAAAAAATACCTAGAAACAAATGACAATGAAAACACGACTACCCAAAACCTATGGGATGCAGCAAAAGCAGTTCTAAGAGGGAAGTTTATAGCAATACATTCCTACCTCAAGAAACAAGACACATCTCAAATAAACAACCTAACTTACACCTAAAGCAATTAGAGAAAGAAGAACAAAAAAACCCCAAAGTTAGCAGAAGGAAAGAAATCATAAAGATCAGGTCAGAAATAAATGAAAAAGAAAAGAAAGAGATGATAACAAAGATCAATAAAACTAACAGCTGGTTCTTTGAGAAGATAAAGAACATTGATAAACCATTAGCCAGACTCATCAAGAAAAAAAGGGAGAAGACTCAAATCAACAGAATTAGAAATAAAAATGGAGAAGTAACAACTGGCACTGCAGAAATACAAAGGATCATGAGAGACTAGCACAAGCAACTCTATGCCAATAAAATGGACAACCTGGAAGAAATGGACAAATTCTTAGAAAAAAACAACCTCCCAAGACTGAGCCAGGAAGAAATAGAAAATATAAACAGACCAATCACAAGCACTGAAATTGAAACTGTGATTAAAAATCTTCCAACAAACAAAAGCCCAGGACCAGATGGCTTCACAGGTGAATTCTATCAAACATTTAGAGAAGACCTAACACCTATCCTTCTCAAACTCTTCCAAAATATAGCAGAGGGAGGAACACTCCCAAACTCATTCTACGAGGCCACTGTCACCCTGATGCCAAAACCAGACAAAGATGTCACAAAAAAAGAAAACTACAGGCCAATATCACTGATGAACATAGATGCAAAACTCCTCAACAAAATACTAGCGAACAGAATCCAACAGCACATTAAAAGGATCATACACTATGATCAATCGGGGTTTATCCCAGGAATGCAAGGATTCTTCAATATATGCAAATCAATCAATGTGATACACCATATTAACAAATTGAAGGATAAAAACCATAGGATAATCTCAACAGATGCAGAGAAAGCTTTTGACAAAATTCAACACCCATTTATAATAAAAACTCTCCAGAAAGTAGGCATAGAGGGAATTTACCTCAACATAGTAAAGGCCATATATGACAAACCCACAGCCAACATCATTCTCAATGGTGAAAAACTGAAACCAATTCCTCTAAGATCAGGAACAAGACAAGGTTACCCACTCTCACCACTATTATTCAACATAGTTTCGGAGGTTTTAGCCATGGCAATCAGAGAAGAAGAAGAAATAAAAGGAATCCAAATCGGAAAAGAAGTAAAGCTGTCACTGTTTGCAAATGATATGATAGTATACATAGAGAATGCTAAAGATGCTACCAGAAAGCTACAGAGCTAATCAATGAATTTGGTAAAGCAGCAGGATACAAAATTAATGCACAGAAATCTCTTACATTTGGGCTTCCCTGGTGGTGCAGTGGTTAAGAATCTGCCTACCAATGCACGGGACACGGGTTTGAGCCCTGGCCCGGGAATTCCCACATGCCATGGAGCAAATAAGCCCATGCGCCACAACTACTGAGCTTGAGCTCTAGGGCCCGCAAGCCACAACTACTGAGCCCATGTGCCACAGCTATTAAAGCCTGTGTGCCCAGAGCCCATGCTCCACAACAAGAGAAGCCACAACAATGAGAAGCCCGCGCACCGCAACAAAGAGTAGCCCTGCTCACCACAACTAGAGAAAACCCGCACACAGCAACGAAGACCCAACACAGCCAAAAATTTTAAAATAAATAAATAAATTTATTTAAAAAAAAAAGAAATTTCTTGCATTCCTATACACTAATGACGAAAAATCTGTAAGAGAAACTAAGGAAACACTCCCATTTACCACTGCAACAAAAAGAATAAAATACCCAGGAATAAACCTACCTAAGGAAGCAAAAGACCTGTATGCAGAAAACTATAAGACACTGATGAAAGAAATTAAAGACGATACAAACCATGTTCTTGGATTGGAAGAATAATATTGTGAAAATGACTATACTACCCAAAGCAATCTACAGATTCAATGCAATTCCTATCAAACTACCATACCACTGGCATTTTTCACAGAACTAGAGCAAAAAATTTCACAGTTTGTGTGGAGACACAAAAGATCCCAAATAGCCAAAGCAATCTTGGGAAAGAAAAATGGAGCTGGAGTAATCAGGCTCCCAGACTTCAGACTATACTGCAAAGCTACAGTAATCAAGACACTATGGCACTGGCACAAAAACAGAAATATAGATCAATGGAACAGGATAGAAAGCCCAGAGATAAACCCAGGCACATATGGTCACCTTGTCTTTGATAAAGGAGGCAACAATATACAGTGGAGAAAAGACAGCCTCTTCAATAAGTGGTGCTGGGAAAACTGGACAGCTACATGTAAAAGAATGAAATTAGAACACTTCCTACCACCATACACAAAAATAAACTCCAAATGGATTAAAGACCTAAATGTAAGGCCAGACACTATCAAACTCTTAGAGGAAAACATAGGCAGAACACTCTATGACATAAATCACAGCAAGATCCTTTTTGACCCACCTCCTAGAGAAATGGAAATAAAAACAAAAATAGGGGCTTCCCTGGTGGCGCAGTGGTTGAGAATCTGCCTGCCAAAGCAGGGGACACGGGTTCGAGCCCTGCTCTGGGAAGATCCCACATGCCGCGGAGCGACTAGGCCCATGAGCCACAATTGCTGAGCGTGCGCGTCTGGAGCCTGTGCTCCACAACAAGAGAGGCCGCGATAGTGAGAGGCCCGTGCACCGCGATGAAGAGTGGCCCCCACTTGCCGCAAGTAGAGAAAGCCCTCGCAGAGAAATGAAGACCCAACACAGCCATAAATTAATTAATTAATTAATTAAATTTTTTTAAAAAAGATACAATGAAGTTAGATGCTTGCACCTAATGGCAGAATCACCATTCATTCAACAGTTTTTTAAAAATAAATAAATAAACAATGAGACCTAATGAAACTTAAAAGCTTTTGCACAGCAAAGGAAACCATAAACAAGATGAAAAGACAACCCTCAGAATGGGAGAAAATATTTGCAAACGAAGCAACTGACAAAGGATTAATCTCCAAAATTTACAAGCAGCTCATGCAGCTCAATATCAAAAAAACAAACAACCCAATCCAAAAATGAACGGAAGACCTAAATAGACATTTCTCCAAAGAAGATATACAGATCGCCAACAAACACATTAACGGATGCTCAACATCACTAATCATTAGAGAAATGCAAATCAAAACTACAATGAGGTATCACCTCACACCAGTCAGAATGGCCATCATCAAAAAATCTACAAACAATAAATGCTGGAGAGGGTGTGGAGAAAAGGGAACCCTCTTGCACTATTGGTGGGAATGTAAATCGATACAGCCACTATGGACAACAGTATGGAGGTTCCTTACAAAACTAAAAATAGAACTATTATATGACCCAGCAATCCCACTACTGGGCGTATACCCAGAGAAAACCATATGTACCACAATGTTCATTGCAGCACTATTTACAATAGCCAGGACATGGAAGAAACCTAAGTGTCCATCAACAGATGCATGGATAAAGAAGATGTGGCACATATATTCAATGGAATATTAGCCATAAAAAGAAATGAAATTGAGTTATTTGTAGTGAGGTGGATGGACCTAGAGTCTGTCATACAGAGTGAAGTAAGTTAGAAAGAGAAAAACAAATACCGTATGCTAACACATACATATGGAATCTAAAAAAAAAAAAAAAATGGTTCCGACGAAACTAGGGGCAGGACAGGAATAAAGATGCAGACATAGACAATGGACTTGAGGACACAGGGAGGGGGAAGGGTAAGCTGGAGCGAAGTGAGAGAGTAGCATTGACATATATACACTACCATATGTAAAATAGTTAGCTAATGGGAAGCAGCTGCATAGCACAGGGAGATCAGCTCAGTGCTTTGTGACCCCCTAGAGGGGTGGGCTAGGGAGAGTGGGAGGGAGACGGGAGAGGGAGGGGATATGTGGATATATGTATACATATAGCTGATTCACTTTGTTATACAGCAGAAACTAACACAACGTTGTAAAGCAATTATACTCCAATAAAGATGTGTAAATAATTAATCAACTAATTAATCAAATAGCCATCTTTTCCCTCACTGTGCATTTGCAAATTTTCTTTCACTTATTCATACAGTCCTTTCTAATTAGTCAGACTATATGTACGTTTAAAGTAGATAATTAAAATAATGTACAATCTTTTTTTTTAAGGGGTTTTCTAAGTTTTAAAAACTGCTAATTAAAATTTAGTCCTGCACAGGTAATGAATAAATATTTACTCATGTCTGCTTGTTCAGGTAATTTTAAGTTAGTTCCAATTATAACTGATGCCTATAGAAACACTATTTTGTCAGAGTTTATACTGTCTTTTATATACCAAGTTAACATAAGCTAACCCTGAGAACTTAAGTGAAATGTGAATATTTTCTATTGGGATACAGTTATTTGAAGATATTTAGCTTTTATATGTATTTGATTACCTTTTTATATCTTTTTTGCATAGTTCTGTGTGAGAATAGAAAAGAATCCTGGCCTTGGATTTAGTATCAGTGGTGGAATTAGTGGACAAGGAAATCCATTTAAACCTTCTGACAAGGTAAGAATTGAATTTCTTATTGGCAATTTTAATTAGAAAAACACTATATCCTACTGCAGCAAAAAACTTTTTTCAATTTTTTGGTTTTACTGTGCTTTAATAAGCTAGCTAACTATGAAGCCAATTAGAAACTTTTTCAGCAAAGGGAAAAAAGAATTCACTGCAGTGCTTGACAAATCCTATGAATGAGAAAAAATAAATGTAAGCATTCTCTTTGAAAAGGAAGTTGCTTGTTTTTTGCATTTTGTTTTGTTCACAGTTGTATATATTTGTAAAGGAAGCTATATAGGCAATTTCTAACAAGTTTTTTCCAAACGTTTATTTGTGGATCACTGATTTGGGAAAAAGTTTTCTAGTAGTAACAGAATGAATAAAAAATGATTCAACGCCAGGGCCAGCTGATTGCCATCTCTTTAATCCATCATGTTTGTAAAGTATTTCACTAATAGAATTGTAGAATTGAAAGACCATGGGAAACAAATATTCTGTGAGAAAATCAGTGTTAGCCATGGCAGAGGAATCAGGTCCTCCTCTTATGCTCACCCCTGTCTGTCAAATCATGGGTAAAGGTTCACCACCACTCCCAACTCTAACCTCAAACGTTGCTGAATATCCACCATGCTGCACATGTTCACATCTGGCCTGTCTGATCCCATTGTGGACCACTTGACTTTTTTAAGCAAAAAAATTTACCCTGAGCTATATAACCTGCCTTCTGCCATCAGGATTTAATACTCTCAGCTTTTAAACAATTAGTGATTATAATTTGATGATCATTGAAACTGTCTGCTTTTGACCTCATCAAATTTAATTGAATTAAGTGACATCATAAAACTTTGGGATGATGAAGAAAGACAGAAATTAGATATGAATAAAACCTCCTCAGGCTCTCGACTTAACCTTTGAGTCACAAGGTGGTCCGGATCCTTTCAACTTACCACTATTGTAAAAATAACCCACACATCAGTTTCTGATTAAAGACCTATTTCTGAAAAAATTTGGATGCCCCTACTTTGGAGATTTCCATAGCCTTTAATCCCTTATTTTCCTCTACTTCTTCCCAGTCTTTTTGTTTCCTACCATTAGTTATGCCCTCTTCCTTTCCTTTCTGGAGAAGAAGAAGGAAAGAGGTTGGACTATTTGGATGGAAAGGAGTAGAAAGAAATCCCCAGTGGCCATAGATAAGAGTTTCTTTGCTTAACTGATTGGAGCAGGTATTCATATATAAGGAATGTATATGAAGCAGCCCTATATAATTAGGGAAATTCCAGTTAGAAATGTCTGTGTATAAGTAACTACTACATTTCCTTTTTTGAAATGATGTTGAGGATAATCATTGATTTAGTAGAATTTAAATATTCATGGCTTAGTAGGACCAAGTGTTTACCGAATTTTAATAAATTATTAATATATCTTAAGACAAAAAGCATGAAAAGTCAAAATTATCAGAAACATATGGTATTTTTAAAAGCCTCAAATCATTGTCTTATTCATCTTGACCCCTCTTTTTGAAATCTCTGGTTTTACATCTCTTCCATAAGTTCTTTCAATGAAAAGGTAACAACCTTATCATTCGTAAGATAGTTGAAATTCAAAAGACATGTTTTCCTCTCCTATCTCACCAGCAGATATATCTTTTCACTACATTTTTGAAAGGCACAGGGTAATAGATATTTTTCAATTAAAGATGCACAAGTTGCTAAATAGTCAAGATGTCTGAATGCTGTTACTTTTCTGCTTTTATTTTCAACTGAAGGGGATAGCAGGTGTGAGGCTTTCAAATCATTGCCTGTGATTCTTCCACTGTGATGAAATATGAACACTTTATAACTATTAATTTAATTTTTCATTGTAACATTTTGATGACTCTAGTGAGACTGAACTATTTCTATGATCTTATAATTTCTCTTTTGGTTAAATGCAACAGATACAGAGCTTGAATTATATAATCTATCCATTGAAAGATTCCCCTCAAAAGCACTTTTCTTTGCCTGATTACTTTCTAAAACACTTAAAATCTGAAAACTGAATCTCTATTACAGAAAAATTGATCAGAGTAATTAAAAGTTCCAAATCTACAGAAGACTCAGACTACTCTTAATTTATTGACCACACCAAACATATGGTAGATACTTAGTTAAAAATGTTGAGGTGATCTAAAGACATTGGCTCTGACAATTTCTATAAAAATTTAATCCACTCACAAAGAAAGGGATTAATCTCGAGGAAATTCAGTTGCATTTTTTTATCCCCAGTGCCCCATTCTTGTAGAGGTTGCATAAAATTTAGAGTAGAATCCAGTGCCTATATCAACCTAAAAATATCAAACAGTGAGAAAATGAAAATGAACTTTAAAAATACTCTTCTCTCCAATGTTGAAGGACAATTTTATCATAAATTGGCTAATTTACAGCTGTGAGGAGGGGTGAGGAGACCCAAAATAAACAGGTGTTTTAATTCAACCTGGGTCAGAGGTTGATGCTTTCTTTATAAGGAGTTCTAGTCATGCAAAATCTTAAACTTTAATATGATACATACCCCCTTCCAATAAACAAGTCATGGGTTAGAAGCAGTCTTTCGAGCATACTATATTATTTTACTTACTGTTCATTAATGTTCAAGTGTTTTGTAACGACACTCAAAATTCTAAGTATCCAAGATATCTGAATGTCTTAGAGTCATTGAAGACTTTCTGTACTAAAGCAGCCAATAGATTTGTTCCATTCTCTTCATTATAATTGCTAGGAACCACTGTTTCAGCCAAATGCCAAGGACTAAAGTGAAATAGCATCCGAACTGATTACCTGGTTTACAGCCAGATAGGAAAAGCATGAAGCAGTCGTCCCTAAGGGCTGAGAGTACGAAACTGAGACAAAAGTGAGTTGTGTTGTTCAGTCTGGCAGAAGTTCCAATTTAGGTTCTGTGGTAGTGTGAGACTATTGCAGAAAAACTCTTGGTACAGCCCAAAAGTTAACTGAGGCTTTAGGGAGAATTGAGGATTAAGATATGAAGACTGTTTTGTACCAGACTTTGAGAGCTTAGAACAGCATCTGGTCTTGCCAATTTAACTCTTCTCGAAGACGCCAAGGTAGTCTGATTATGGTCTCCTTAGGTTAAACGGATGGGGCACGATTAGTCCTGCAGTTCATATCATTGTCAGAACCGTGTTTAGTAGTTGAACAACCCAACTCACTCATCATGGAGTTCATTATTTTGGGTTCACTGCCAGGTGAAAACTGCTTTTACATACTTGGAAAGAGAAAACTGTAGAAAACCAGATGAAAAGGCCTTCATATAACGCTTGCCTTTGCCCTCCCTGTGAAGTGGATGGAGCCATTATCTGGTTTATTATTATAGAGAAACATTGCTGTCAAGATGGCACGATGCTCCAGAGAGATAAAAGACTTTGATCCAACAAATCTGATGATAATAATAAAAGTATAGACTTTTACTGAGTATCTGCAGTGTGCTAGTCACTGTATTAGGCTCTTTATATACATGAACTTATCTAATCTTCTTAGCAACTTGTGTTAGTTGAGTATTATTATTCCCCACTTTGTTGAGGCCCACAGGGGTTAATTAACTTGCCCAAGGTCATTTAGCTGACCTGTGGCAGATAAGATTTGAACCCAAATTGATCTGATTCCAAATCCTTTTCTCTTAACAAGCACTATGATACGTACCTCTATCTGCAAATACCACTTAGCCGAAGAGCCACATGACAAATTTATACCCTGTAGAGTTGAGACTAACATAATAATCTAATACTGAAAGTGTTACAGAACACTGTAATTAGTTATAGTCTAGATATTTGCTTCAAGTCCTTGGAAGTCAGCATGTATTCTCTATTGAACTTAGATAATTAGAAGCATACTGTATACATTAGATTGCTAAGCATTTATATAACTTTTGGACTAAGGTATTATTACAGTGGAGATCCTGCCAATGGAGCAAACCACAGTAATCTTTCCCTATATTTAAATGTTCATAAAATAATAATTCATGATTACAAAATTTAAGTAATATACCAATACAGTTTCCACGAGATGTTGTTAGGAAGAAGAGACTGGATTAATGGATGACTGATATCATGTTGCTGTGTGACTTCATAAGGCAGCCCGAGACTCTGAAAATAAATGAATTTTTAATGATGTATTCACACAGTTCATCATTCAGGGACTGATATCCCTCCTTGCCTCATTTTAGAAGGAAGGACTAAGCTTCTGGAGTTTAAAGATATTAACTAAGCTTCTGGAGTTTAAAGATATTAAGAATTCATAGCCTCTTTCTCTATGTACTGTAAAGGTACAGCACTGAACAATGCCATGAAAAATCACCTAGTCACAGGATCAAAATGGAAGCTGTGTTATGAATATCCTCAAATCACTTGATAGCAGGAAATATACATACTATGACATTGGAACCAAAGAATCACTTATTCTCCACAGTTTTATCATAAACATTCATGCTGAGCAGATGCCAGAGAGCCTACCCATATTTCCAATGATTTGGGCAATCGGCATGTAGACACATAAATGATAGAAGAAACAATCCTTTTTTTTTTTTTTAATGCCTTAATTTGCCCATGGTACAGGTAAAATACCAAGCCAAGGAAGAATATTATAGGCATGGCAAATGTAAAATACTATAATCACCAATAAACTCTAAATAAATGTTCTGGAATTTCAGAATAAATTACTATATCTGATTCTACATAAATTCTAAAAAATTGATTCCAGATGTCAAACAGCCTCCCTCCTATTTACATCCCACCTTCCACCCCTAGAAGAAAATTTGTGTGGAGACGAGTATTGTATCAAATAAAAGTTTTTATATGATTAATATTACAAAGAGAAGAAAGGTTAGATGTGCAGATCCAAAGCATTTATTTGACATCTTTACCTGGGGATAACAATACCCAGAGGCATGCTTGGCAGTAGCAAATTCGAAAATGCACAAGAATAATTTTCTGGGTTTGTTCAGCCTCATGACACTGGGTGATTCATAAATAAAAAGTTGCAAAAGATATGTTCTTCACTTATGAAAAAGGTGCATACCCTATGTCTACACCTTGTCATGTTTCCTCCATGGATATAAAAATCAGGAATAGCAAACACATTTGTCTAGAACTCCACACAGCATATGATTTATATTTACTACATAAACATTAAACTACATATAATATTTCCTTCATTTTGTACAACTCCTAGACAAAGGTGATTTATTTTATATATTTCTAAATTAATTTTATAATGTAATTTATATATCTGTCCCATCTTTAATTCTACTTCAAGCGATTATGTAATGCAAATTTGGAGAATTCATTAGTTATGTGCAAGTAACATTCAGGAGCAAGGAATAGATATAATATAAATATATATAATTTATATATAAAACTGAATTTTTAAAAATAAATAACAAACAAATTATTTTACAACACAATTACTTCAGCTGCATCTTAGTCACACTGCAGTTTGAGGTTCAGAATGCCACTTGGTTGTCTGAGGACTTTAAAAGCAAGAATTGTTTTAATAAAAAATGCATTTTTGCCTGTTCTGTTCTGTCTTATATGTTGAAAAAAACCCTGAATCTATTCAGAAATATTGATAGAAATGCAGTCTTTGCAATCTCCTGTTAATAGGATTCCTATAAGTATGACCACCTATATGAGGCCTTTTAAGAAGGCATGGCAGTGTGCTTTAGCCAATTGGATAATTTCAACATCAAGACATTATATTATAAAGAAGACATATAAGATTTCAGCTTGTGAAAAGATATAATAAAATATAACTCAACACAGACTTGGTTCTTTAAGAAAATATCATTCCATCATACATATGAAAAAATAAGGCGATTTAAAAGTACCATTTTAAATAAGAACATTGATTGGGACATTTTAATTCAACAATATATTTAGAAAGTCACTAGAATTGAGACTGCTATCACTTTGTGATATTCTTTAACAACCAGTAAAATAATTTTCAATAAAATTAAAGTCCAAATACATAGCCAGCTGTATTAGTTGCTGGAGTTAAATATTATCTATGTTCTGTCTGCTGCATCATTTCAGCCATTTAGCATGGAACAAAATAAGCTAAATAAGGAGACAGAAAATGGTGTGGGAAAGGATTTGAGACTTTTTAAGTTTCTTGCTATTTGATGGAAAAATGTCAGAGACTTCTCAATCAAAATATGAAAGCACTTAAAATTAGTTCATAAATAATATTTTATGTAATAACTAACAAGAATTGACAGGTCCAACAATGAGAGAAAGTTAATTACTGAGGGTCCAAAAGATCTTTGGGAAACCTGTGAAATCTTTCATATTCCATTTATAAAGTTACTACCACAAGTTTTAAGTGGTATTGCAGGGACCTCCATAGTATTTCTAGTTTCTGCTTGAAAATGTTATAACCAACTAGAATCCTTGAAAATATTGTGAATCCAGATTAATAGAAACAAAACAAAAATAAATTAAAAAGTAATAACTTCCATGTCTCTGCCTGTAGCAGTATTGTTTAGCTTTTTTTAATTTACCTATATAACATTTGAGATGTATCTCAATAATATGTATTTAATAACAATATTATCCATTTTTCCTCTAATCTACCCCCAAAGTTGCTCTATGCTTGGGGAGCAGAGGTGCATTTTATCTCCTGGTACTGGGTTCCAAAGAATCGCTAGTAAGCAAAATATAGAATCTACGTATCCCTTCCAGGCAAGAAGATACTGCAGAGCTTTAATTTTTGTAGTTTATATTTGTCTAAAGCCAGCTCCCCAAGATGCAGAACCAGAGATGAAGACTTTTGTGCAAGTAGTTAATTGAAGATTTGCTGTCCGGTGAAATCTATATGAGAATAAGGGATGCAGGATAGGGCAGGTGAAGAAAGTGGAAATCCACAAAGATGTGGATTTAGTGGAAACCGGATGGTACAGCGTACAGGGCGCTCTGGAGCATCAACGGTACCACAGAGTTGTCTCACCTTGAGGAGGGAAATGGCTTTTTGTACCCTGGTATCAGTCATTAACTACATGGGAAGGAGCATAACCTTCCCAGCATTTGCCAGTAAGGAGGCTCCAGGCTGAGGGTAATTTTCAAAAGAAGGGTTAGATGTGAGCTGTCAGCAGCACCTGCAGGATGAGAGCACCAATCTGATAAAGGGAATCTGGGCAGGTCCCCAGAAGTGTCCATTATGCAACTATGAAAACAATGGATGTTCTTCATCTTTCAAACTAAAAGCACTTTCGTACCAGCAATTCTGATATGCTCATCTATGAGAAGTACCGCCTGAGTGCTTTCAACCATGGCACATAACTGAGAGGGATTGCCAAAGCAACTGATACTTCAGTGTGGATCCTGAAATTTGCCGTGTCATAGTTTTTTCAATGAGACCCATTAAATCTGCTTTTAAATACTTGTAATTTTTCTGATTAATTTTTTTTCTTAAAAAAAAAAAGACTGCTATATTCTACAAATATAGTCTTAGTCTCTCTAAGAGATAGTAATCACTAACTGAGGCAAATCTATGTTCTTTGGCAGCTAAAGAAAGTGGTTTACAAAATGATATTGATCAGAAGAAGCAGGGAAGTTTGGAGTGAACACACTTAGATGGGAAAAATTTTTTAGGTAACAATAGGTAAGATCAGAGAAATGAAGACAACTGAGAAAGAAACCCAAGTAACTGCAAAACACTTTTATTGTGTCATTTTTCTCTTTTGGGTGTGTGAAGAAAATCATGAGAACCCAAAGAGTTGATTCTTAAGTTCTGTAAGTTCCAACTTAAATCCTTAAATCCTCCCTAAGATCCTTTGAATGAGTTGAAGGAAAACCATAAACAGATGAGAATAGATTTCCAGACACCAAGTTAACCTGAAGGTGCTAGAACTATGCTGGAAAGTTGGACTACTAGATCAGAATTTAGACTGTGTTATTTTAAAATGTATATATATGTATATATATATATGTGTGTGTATATATTTTTTTAAAATATATATTGTTAATAAATTCAGAGTTACATTAAGCAGTAAATGAGTAGTAACAGTTTATGATTACTGTATAAGGTACAAAATTACAAATATGCATTTGTTTAATTGCAATCATCCTTACAATATAATTAATAAAGCTATACATGATCTTAGTAACCAATTCTATTTTTTAAGTGTAATGGAGTAGAAATTATTTCCCATTTTTGAAAACTACTGGATCAAACCCCATTACCATACACAAACCACATTCCCATAACAAGGCACTATCATTGAACCTCCAAGAACATTTATTAATAGAAAATAGGAAGTGTTGGAGTAAACATTAAAGTGATTAAAGAAAAATCATATCTTAAATTCGTGTTTCTCTTAGTTTATTGAGGTATACCAAGGTCTGTGTGTTTACTGAGAGAGAAAAATCATACATTCATCCTATCCTCTACTTTAAAGAAATTGCTTCCCCCTTGACTCTGTGACTAATTTAGTAGGATACGTAGGCTAAGGTACAAGATTTGCTTATTCCTATACTGCAAGAAGACCCTACGATATGTTGGGTTTCGTATGACTTGCACACACCCGCTGGGGCGGCTTCAGTTCTCTGAAGGTGTCCATCTCTGAGCCATAATGTGAGAGTGGTGAAAGAGACAGAGAATCGAGAACCACTTTTACTTAGGTACCTCCTACTGATTGTGAGCTAGGGCATTCTCAACATAATCGACATAATCATCCTTTAAAATCATAATATGTTCTTAGTCTCAGATGTGTACAACTGCAATGTCTTTTTTCTTTAACTTATATCTCTTAAAAAAATTATACAGGTAAGAAATGAAAACACTCTCACTATAAAAATTCAAATACAGAAATACAGAGACTAAAAAGTGAGAAAAAAGAAAACCCTCCCTTTTCACTCTACCCCACACTGCCAATGCACAGCTGTGGCCTAAGAGCCACTTTGTCAGTCAATGTATCAGGAATCCACAACTAGAGTGTCCTCTGGACATTTGTCACTGGCCTTTTTGACCTCCTGATTTCACCGCCAGCTCTAAGCAATACTTCTAGTATGGTCTACTCTACATAAAACCATATTTTATCTAAAAGAATCATAGTTTGACTGAATGTAGTTTACAATACAATAATTTTTCACTTTAAAAACCTTATTTTAGCATAAGTGACAAAAAAGCTTTGACTGAATTCTTCACTTTTCAATCCATTATTTTGAAGTGGTGTAGATAGTGTCAAAAAATTTGACAACTGAAGGGGCTTTGAGGAAGACTGCAGGAATGATAATCAGAAAGCTGATTACTGATACTATTTTAGTAGTACCTAGGAAGGAGACGCCACAGCCACCTACAGTTACCCACTCTTGTTTTTAATGGCTTCTACTATTTTATGCTATGTATAAAGCTGAGAAGAGGACTTCCCTGGTGGCGCAGTGGTTAAGAATCTGCCTGCCAATGCAGGGAACACGGGTTCAATCCCTGGTCTGGGAAGATTCCACATGCCATGGAGCAACTAAGCCCGTGCAACACAACTACTGAGCCTGCGCTCTAGAGCCCATGAGCCATAACTACTGAGCCCGCGTACCTAGAACCCATGCTCCACAACAAGAGAAGCCACCGTAATTAGAAGCCTGCGCACCGCAACTAGAGAAAAGCCTGCGCACAGCAACAAAGACCCAATGCAGCCAAAAATTAATTAATTAATTAATTTAAAAGAAGAAAAAAACGCCGAGACAAAAAGCCAGTAGGAACTCTGATCGAATCAGTAAACTGTATGAAGCTCAGCAATCCATATATTCACCACCAGTTGAGGTCTCATATTAAATACAGGCTTTAAAGAATTCATAAAATAAAAGAAATGAAAAATATTTCACCTATTTTTCCCAAAGAGGCAAGAAATCTGGAAAGACAATTATGTGGAAGAGTGTGATCATTTACTTTTAAATGAAAATATGAAAATCAAATGAAAGAAAATTATTTTTTTAAGCTTAAGAATTTTACCAAGAAATAAACAGGAAGAAAATGTACGTTCAGTCAACAATACACAGACTCCCAGAGATTTTTAACTGTTATGGAATAATTGCAATACTGGAGCAATCAATAAAAGGAAAATTACAATTATAATTCCTAACAGGAATACCTCAGAGATATTGGGGTTTGTTTCCAGACCACTGCAATAAGATGAATATTGCAATAAAGCAAGTCCCTCGAATTTTTTGGTTTCCCAGTGCATTTAAAAGTTATGTTTACACTATATTGTAATCTATTAAGTGTGCAATAGCATTATGTCTAAAACAATGTAGATACCTTAATTCAAAAATACTTTATTGCTAAAAATGCTAACCATCATCTAAGTCTTCAGCAAGTCGTAGTAATAACATCAAAGATCACTGATCACAGACCACCATAACAAATAGAATAACAATGAAAAAGTTTGAAATATTGCAAGATTCACGAAAATGTGACACGGAAACATGAAGTGAGCAAACGTTGTTGGAAAAATGGTGCTGATAGACTTGCTTGACAGAAAGTTGCCATAAACCTTCAATTTTAAAACTGCATTGTCTGCAAAGTGCAATAAAGTGAAGCACAGTGAAACAAGGTACGCCTGTATAAAGTAATCAAAGCCAAACATAATTTCAACTCTTATATTCAAATTCCCCAAAAGAGAATAGTGCCTGGTGATCAGCATCAAACTATAAAAAAAAAAAAAATCGATTTTTTAGTATTCAATTTGTCATTTCTAACAGGAATCTCAGATAAAAGGAAATAAACTGCTTACTTCTTGGTTGTTTTTATCAAGTCATAAGGGCAGTATCTTGAAAACTATATGTTTATATACATTTTTCTTTTGGGCTACTAAACAAATCTTTACAATGACATGAAAGAATGGTGCAAGTGTATTTTTTCTGTTAGGATCACTCCATTAGGTTGTTACTAAGATATTTGTAATCACATAGCCAGTTTCTATGGGTTTAAATAGTCTCCTGTTGCTCCAATGCATTATTTTTTTTAATAGATCTTTATTGGAGTATAATTGCTTCACAATACTGTGTTAGTTTCTGTTGTACAACAAAGTGAATCAGTCATATGCATACATATATCCCCATATCCCCTCCCCCTTGAGCATCTCTCCCATCCTCCTTATGCCACCCCTCTAGGTCATCGCAAAGCACCGAGCTGATCTCCCTGTGCTATGCTGCTGCTTCCCACTAGCTAACTATTTTACATTAGGTAGTGTATATAAGTCAATGCTACTCTCACTTCACCACAGCTTCCCCCTCCCCCCATCGCCATGTCCTCAAGTCTGTTCTCTATGTCTATGTCTTTATTCCTGCCCTGCCACTAGGTTCATCAGTACCTTTTTTTTTTTTTAAGATTCCATATATATGTGTTAGCATACGTTATTTGTTTTTCTCTTTCTGACTTACTCTGTATGACAAACTCTAGGACCATCCACCTCACTACAAATAACTCAATTTCGTTTCTGACTTACTCTGTATGACAAACTCTAGGACCATCCACCTCACTACAAATAACTCAATTTCGTTTCTTTTTATGGCTGAGTAATATTCCATTGTATATATGTGCCACATCTTCTTTATCCATTCATCTGTTGATGGACCTTTAGATTGCTTCCATGTCCTGACTGTCGTAAATAGTGCCGCAATGAACACTGTGGTACGTCTCTTTTTGAATTATGGTTTTCTCAGGGTATATGCCCAGTAGTGAGATTGCTGGGTCATATGGTAGTTCTATTTTTTACAAATGTAACCAAGTGATTTTTATTTCAATATTTCTTTATTTAAAAATTAATGAAAGAGAGTTTTGAATTCCTTTAAACATCTGTGCATAAGATTTTTGTGAAATTTTTAGAGGACTTTGGTCAGCTGTATAATTTGTATCTCTGTCTTTTGAGGCTCAAATTTTTTAGGTTTCTAAAGCAATTCTTTCTGTTCATTTTTTATGGATTTTACATTTCATTGTTTTGTCAGCTAAAGTTCAGTCATACACTGAATCATCATATGCAGGTGCCAATGCCCTCCTTTTTTTTCTCTTTCTCTCCTTTCCTTCCATCTCTCCTTTCCTCCCTCTCCCCTCTCCTTTAGTTTCTAATGGTCATGGGATAAATCTCTTCACTTGCTGCACATAAATTCCTCAGTTGCTAAGGTAGCAAATTGTTCAAAGCTCAAGATTTGTCTCTCAGCAATTAACCTTAAAATATTTTGTTTTCACACTTTGACTCACAGAGAGTAAAGCTATTGAAACACCTTTATTCTTGATGTGTCTTCTAATAATCACAGGGATTAAGTAAACACAGTCTACTGTGTATGTGTAATGCTGCTTCTATGAGCTGCATCATAGCTTAATATTAACCTTGCTCAATTCATGAAAAGAAATTATTTGCCAATATTTGGCCAAAAAAAAAAAAGTTTCCCCTTGCAAGCTATTGAATCTATGTCTGTGTTTGCTATTTTTATGGGTCAGTTTTTTCTCTAGAAACGCTCTTTGAACTTTTATAATTATATGAAAGCATATGATACCATATTCTATAATATATAACCAATGTGTTCTGAATTGTAATTGTAATTGTAATTGTATGCAATTTTTATCTGAGATATGGCCTTCCTAGAAACCAATTTCTTAGCATCAGCTAGAGCCAAGTTTTTCCAGAATTTTAAAGAAAAGCATATTTCACAAATTGAAGTTGTAATTCCCTTAAGACAAGTTCTATATTGGTGTCTACATTTACAATAGCTGAGACTGTCACAGTCATTCACCTTCATCATTAAAAAGCCATATAAAGTTCCTCTCTCCTCTAAAGTTAGAATGTTAAATGTTGGCCTTGTAGACTAACTTTCAAGGAACCTTGAGTCCTTCAAGGTTTACGTCCAGAGGTGCAGAGACTAGGTAACCAGTAAGACAAGGTCAGATTTTAACACTGTGTAAAACCGTCCATACTCATCCATTTACAAAATTACTTGTGAAAAGTAAAACTTTTTAAAAACCCATTATGGGTACTTCCGGAAAAACTTCATTTATGACTTATATGAAGACTGGTTTAAAAACTGGGGAAGAAACATGAAATGGCAAAAGGTCAAGCCTATTTGTAGCATCCGGCCAGTGCTCTCCAGATTAGCTTTGGTTCAAACCTATGGGGGTCCCTCTGTGATGCATGAGTCTGTTGTGTCTGTGTCTGTCTCAAGCACACCCAGATATTGGTGTCTGATAGGAGAAAAGACTTGCATTCTTTGGAAAGGACTGCAATACTTATCTTGTTGCTCTGTTGTGAGATGCCCTCTAGAGATGGTGCTAAGGGAAAACCACTGTGCTGTCAAGCCACTAAGGAACATGAGAGCTGGTGATGAGGTGCAAAACATTAGAGAAACACACTCAGAAATGCCATAAGCCAGTAACTAGACTCTAGCAGCCATTGTTACAGAGCTGATGTTGGCTTGGAGCTACCAAAGGAAGTAGCCTCTAAAAGTTATTAAGAACCATCAGAAAGCCCTCTTGTTGGGACCCATGTCCATTATTCAGAGTAAACAATAATTGGAGCCATTATCACTGACAGCCACCACTAGGAAACCACAGATGATACAGGAGAGACTTTCCAGCCCTCTTCCCATCCCCTTCCCTAAATCAAAGATGCAAATCCTCTTATCTGTTGGGAATTCAAGGTAAAGATAACAAATGTCGGCCTTTCAATGTACTCTAAGACTAAGAGTAATGAAGAATTTTCTGACAGTAAATCTGGTGCAGTTGGGAGACTCAGAAATCTCTTATTGCAGGCTTTGCTGGAAAGAAAGACCCTGGATTGTAGCTCAACCTTCAGACTTTCAATAATTATAATAACATTTATAGACCCTATACTGAGTGCCATCTACTGTTCTAAGTATTTTGTATGTGTTCACTCACTTAATCTAATAACTATGAGGTATAAACCACTATTATAATCAGTTTACTGATGAGGAAAAATTAAGTACACAAAAGTTAATTAACTTGCCCAAGGTCACCAATTTATAAATGGTGAACACAGACAGGCTAGCTCCAGAACTATGCTCTTATTCACTTCTTTCACTATATGATAGGCAGAAAAAAATGGCCTCCCAAAGATTGCCACATCCTAATTCCTAGAACCTGTGAATATGTTACATTACAAGGCAAAAGGGACTTTGCAGTTGAGATTAAATTATGGAATTTGAGATGAGGAAGTTATCCTGGATCCAGGTAGGCCTAATCTAATCACATAGGTCCTTAAAAACAGAGAATCTTTCTTGACTGTGGTCAGAGGGAGATGTGAATGTAGGAGAATAGTCAGAGAGATGCACAGTTGCTGGCTTTGAAGATGGAAAAAAGGGACCACGAGCCTAGGAATGTGGACTTTTCCTAAAAGCTTTTCCGAAAAGGCAAGGAAACATTCTCCCCTAGAGATTCCAGGAAATAATGCAGCCCTGCCAACACCTTTGTTGTAGCCCAGTGAGACCTGAGTTGAATGTCTAACCTACAGAACTGTCAGATAATAAATCTGTGGTGTTTTAAGCCACTAAGTTTGTGGTAACTTATTATAGCAGCAGCAAAAAACCTAATATACACTACTCATTGAAAAACAGTTACTGAGGTATTTTCCTTATTTGGGCAAAATGGATTTGCTATATCACTTTAGGTATACAGATTATTTCACTAGTTTGAATGTATTGCATGATAGTTTGTCTCACATTTAGCACTCCGCAAATGTTACAAGAAATTTAGATCTTGCCCGAAGAGTTATAAAATTGGTCATATGCCATGATTTGGATCTTTGATACATACAAGATGGCTTACTGATGCTTGGAAGTTAGAAGATGGCTTTTTACCAATCAGTGGGAAGTTATTGTTCTAATTTTCAGAATACAAATAGTCGGATGATTCCTCACCAAAGTCTGTCATCAGTGTCAAAGTGTTCTTTGAAGTCTCAAAAGAAAATGAATTTGTTGAAAGGGTGACACACTGCTACAATGAACTTTTTGAAAACAGTGTCAAAGTTTTCATATTTCTCATCAATATTCATCATAACAGAGACCACAAAAATGGGTTCAGAGTTATTTGGTCTCTTTCATATGACAGTGTTTATATGTCAATACATAAATACAGTGAAAAATCAGGGCAATGGCCTTTTCAGGCAGTCTTTGGGGAAACATTCCACCTCCAAAAATAATGAATGCTACAGACCATTATCAAACATAACACTCATTGCTATCTGTTTTGACTAATGTGGCAATATGCTGGCTGATAGGATATATATATAGAGAGAGAGAAAGAGACAGAGGGAAAGAGAAACTATGCCAATGAGCAGTAGCAATTTCTTAGTTGGTAAAATTTATTGATTGAAAAGAAATATTAACGCTTTAGAAAACAGCAATAAATGCTTAGGAAGACTCAGGCCACCATAAGAGAAAGCTTCAAAGCAAGTCTCCAGAACAGTGGTTGAACCCTGCAGAGCTTTGTGATGATTGAAATTAAACCTGCTAGAGACATGACTTTGGTATTCTTTCAGCAGTCAGCTTGTGGAGTGTTGCTAGTTCCTCTCAGCATTGCAATATGATGGCCACAATTCAGTTCCTATGGTCTGGATTCATACAAAGATTATTAAAACTGTTCCTGTACAATAAGCTGAAGAAAGGCAATCAAAATTAACTAGGTAGCACAGACTTTGACTGCTGAGATAAAATAATAGTCAAAACAACTTCGCCTTCATCATCCAGAGATGCAGTGTCATTCTGCCTGTTGTACAGAGACCGCAACAGCAAAAGAGGGGGACCACCAGGGGAACTGAGTACTCATACAGTCTCCTGGATGGATGGAGTATGAGAGTTATGTGCCCAGTATGAAAAGGACTGTAAGGATTATATGTGTTTTCACAACCAGTGCCATTCACTGGTCTGGTGGATTAGTCATTGTGCCTTATTTAACTGTCCCTTTCAAACAACCAGTTTTCTTTTTCCTTCTGAACTGACCATTTGTACAACTGAACTGACCAAAGTAACTAGCTGTTTGAACATCACACCAAATTGTGACACCATTAACCTAAAAGGTTTCTTAAGTTTTTATTACTATTTTCTTAATGCTATTAGTGCCTAATCATTGTAGAAAAATTAGAAAACAGAAAAGCAAAAAGAAAGAAAAAAATATACATATATATGATGTCTCATTACCCAGTACAACCACTGCTAATGTTTAGGGGTATATTCTTCCAGATATTTTCCCACACAAATATACATTTAAACATGTTTCAGCAAAAATAGTATTATGCCGCACATAATGTTTTATAACTTGCTTGTTTCTCTAAGCACTAGTGTCCTTCTATAGCTGTCATCTAGGACTTCATTTTTAATGACCACATGTCGTTCTACTGTATAGATTTACCGTAATTTATTTATTTAATCAATCCCCTGTTATTAGACATTTACATGTGATTTGTAATTTTTATTATTACAAATAATACCGTGATGAACATATTAGTAAATACACGTTGCATATTTATCCAGTTATTTCCCTAACATAAGTTCTAGAAGTCGAATTACTGGTTAAAGTTATGCAGTTTTCTAATATTTTAACGCCTACTGTAGTTTCATCTTTGAATGGGAAAGATAACAGGTTAAAATCAGAAAGATAAAAATCATTCAAAATCCTTAAATTAATGTTTCATAAAGATCTAAAATGCTAAGTTAAAACACATAGAAATATTTTAATTAGGGTCTGTTTGTTAAACCATTTACAAAGACATACACACACAAAGTTATGGGTTTAAGTGAGAGTTATTAAGTTTACAGATCAGTAAATTAGATAATTTTCTAAATAACAGGCAAAGCCATTAAAATATTATCTTCTATTAATACTCAAGAATTAAAAACAATAAGAGCTGTATTGATATATAATTCACATACCATAAAATTCACCCTTTTAAAGTGTACAGTTAGGTGGTTTTTAGTATATTCACAGAGTTGTGCAACCGTCACCACTATCTAATTCCAGAACCCTTTTATTACCTTAAAAAGAAATCTGTACACATTAACAGTCACTCCCCTTGCTTCCCAGCCCCTAGCAAACACTAATCTGCTTTCCATTTTTATGCATTTGCCTCTTCTTGACATTTCATATAAATGGAATCATACAATATGTGGTTTTTTGTGACTAGCTTCTTTCATTTAGCATAATGTTTTCAAGGTTCATCAATGTTGTCAGTACTTCATTCTTTTCTATTGCCAAATAATATTCCACTGAATAGATATACACATTTTGTTTATCCACTCATCAGTTCATTCTTAGTATATTAATCAAAATCTTGTCACCATCATGTTTAAAGTACTTCAGTAGCTCCCCAAACTGATAAAGATGTCCATTAAAGACCCATCTTGATCTGGTCCCTACCTACTTTTGGGGATTGATATGATTTTCTCCCATGTTCCCAACCACATCCACTCGAACCCTTCCACAACCACTGCAGTCATAATAGAACTACTTGCAGCTTCCTGAATGTAACAGGCACTCTCACTTTTGTATGTGCTATCCCTTCCGTGTAGAATATCTTTCCTTATCTGTGTGGATACCTTTTACTTGTCCTTTATGATTCCGTGCCAGATATCTCCTCTTCTTAGAAGCTCCAACACATTAAGGTTAAGCTGGATGCAACATTTTAAATAACCTATTATATTGATTACCTCTATCATAACACTTCTCGCACTGTCTCATAGTTGGTTTTCTTGACTTTTCTTCTACTATATAGTGAGCTCACTGAAGACAAAAAATATATTCTGTATATCTCTATAACACCAACATCAAGGCCTAGCATATGGTAGACATTCAGTAAGTGTTTGCTTTGTGTACATGATCAGTAAAATTAATTTGACATTTTTATAAACTAAATCAATTTAGGAATTTTGTAACTATATAGATGCAAACTTTATACGTTGGAATTTTCTTATGTTTAACTTGTTCATTTTACTTTACAATTCTCAGTAACATATAAAGTAATACTCATTAAAATAAACCAGTCTTATGTGTAATTCTAGTAAGGTTTTTAAAGTGTATGTTGAATTTACAACCTATCAGATAGGAGACATTTTCAATGAGGAATAACTTAAGACAACTTCAGAAGTTATACAAAAGTTACACAAAAGAACCACATACCTGGTTCTAAAAGATGGTTTAGAACCATATATCAAATTATTTAAGAAAGAAATTAAGACTATGCCATTAAATTAATTTATAAGTCATAAGTGCACTTTAAAAACAATATGAGCGTTTTTGTGCAAGTAAAAAATGTTGCTTTTCTTAAACTTGATTTAGAGGGTGGTGCCTTGCTTAAAATACTATAATAATAGTTTAACCTCACATGTGTAAACTGTTTTTAATCTGTTTTCACTGTTTTCTATGTGAATGAAAAAGTTTTTAAGTAGATCTAGTTCTTGAAAATAGAATCCTAACCTCTGTTACTTCTGACTTATAGGGTATCTTTGTTACTAGGGTTCAGCCTGATGGACCAGCATCCAACCTGCTGCAGCCTGGTGATAAGATCCTTCAGGTAAGACATAAAAAGCAATGCTTTCTAAGGCCAACACTGAAACAGATATGTACCGAAGTTATTAAGCTGAATGACTTGAATTAAGTGATTGAACATAAGTTCTTCTTACACTTCTTATTTGTCTTTATTGTTTTGGGGTTGAGAGGCAGGTCAGAAACCATTTCAGACCTATAGAATCCTATATCCCCATTACCTGGCACATGGCAGGTGTTCTGAATATTTTTGTTTAAATGAATGGTGTTATTTTGGGAATGAAAGAAGAATTGATACATACACGAATCTATGCATAAGTATCAAGTGTAAGTAAGAATAATGAAGTACCCAAATAGGGTATCTATGTGACTTTAGATGAGGGAGAAGAGACTGTCCATGTTTAATTTCTCAACAGTAATCTTATTACTGTTTGAATAATGCGAAACACCTGGTTATATCTCTCTACTCTCCCTGCTGAGATGTTTGAACAAAAGTTTAGCTGTATACAAGGTGACTTTTTTAAATGTATTGTGTGATGGAAAAAGACATTTCCCTAACTTAAAGCTCTGCATATCAAAAAGGATCCCTCCAGTAAACAGTTAAGTACATGCTTGGTATAACCTCATCCATTTTGCTTTCTTTGTCCTTCTCTCTTAATTCACTTCCACTTAATAATTTCCTACATCACAGCACAAGGCTCTTAAGTATCATCAATTTATTTAAGATTCAATATTTTGAGTTATGACCCCAGAAATTTTCCACTGTGTAACTGGATGGAACTATCTGACATTGCAGAGATTCGATCATTTGGAGAAATTATAAAATGGTTCAACATAATAAATTGAAGATTTAGGGACACTGAGAACACAGGTGCCTTCTGGTCAGACTGGCTATGCAGATAGTTACCAGAATGCAAGGGCCCCACTCAACTCAGTTCTGAGGAGATCTTCTACCTTCTATTTATTGAACTCTCTCAAAGATCCCAGAAATGTAGAAACCCTATATAGATAAATTGTCTTAGCATTTTATTCTCACACATATTTTAAACTAACTAGCAAGATCATGAAAACTCAAGTTTTCAAAACTGATAATTATCTGAAAAGACTGTGGGTTTCTCCAACCTTTGGCAATGTCACAGGAGAAATACCATCCAAAAGGTCCAAGTCAATTCCATGCAAGCAGAAGACCAAACCAGCAGCTGGTCTTTTGAGTTAAAACATTGAAACAAAAAAAAGACACATAAAATCTAAACATTTTCTTTACCACTTTATTATTGAAGTTCTATATTTCTTAATTGCCTAGCTAGCCCTTTGATCTTAAGCATTTTATATCATGTCTAGAGAACTCACATTCATTATATGTAAAATGAGTTTATACTACAGCTAAGGTCCCCTAGCTCAAAAATTCAACTGTTCAATAATTTTATCAATTTCCACGGAAAACGGCTAAGAATAAACTGACAACGTAACTCCCTAACACTTGGTACATGCTGCTGTTTAGGAAAGGAAATGGCTAGTTTTTTTCTCTACTGAATTTCAAAGAAATTATTTTGAATCTCAGAGTCTGTAAAAAATGAAGCCAGTTCATCTGAGATCTCTGATCTATTAGAATGCGAAGCTGGGTAGAGAAGCCTTCCATAGCTTGAAACAAGTTTGGGGACTTTGCCTTCATCCATGACAGAGGGAGCAAAAGAAAGACTTTTCCTTCCAAATTCAGAAATATTTAAATGGGTATAAAAATGTTATATAGATAGAGAGCTACAGATACAGATATAGATATAGACATCCTGCAAAAGGAAATGAGAATTAAGGTAATATCTAGTTGCAGGGTTAGAATACACTTCTAGCTGTGAAATTCTAAAAGGGTTATATGTGGGGAAATGAGGGTTTAGTATTTCTAGTCCCTGAGATGTATACAGAAACAGCAAAGTGCACAGAGAAATGAATTCCCAATGCAAGAAGTAGGAAGGAATTATAAGCCAAATCAGTTAAAAGTCACAAAAACTGCAGAAGAGCTGCACCTGGGTTTTCTCTTCTCTCCACATATGACTATCAAGGATGTAACATTTTATTTTTGCTATAGAAGTTATTTGTATCTAGTACAATAAAATCAAAGTCCATTTTCAGTAAAAGAAAAATGCCCATAGACCTTAATCAGACAAATTGCTGTATTTACAGTTTCATTCATACTAGTTAAAAAGCACAAGTGGCCAATTATATTTTCTGAAGGAAATAAAAATGGCTAATTCTAAACTGAAATCATTGCCAACATCAGATGCTAAGAGAGCAAATTATATTTTTGTCTCTTTATAATACTGTGGCTCTTAGTTTAAAGAACACTGGAAAAAATGAGTTTATAACATTGAGTTATCTGTTACTTACAAGATCATTAGAATATATCCTCACTGGAGCAAATTTATTTACAAATCTTTATGAAAGCATACAACCTGGAAAATCAAGGTAAAAGGAAAAAACAAAAACAACGAATGAGCTCCCCTTTAAGTGATGGCAGTTACTGGGTTTGATCTAACCCAATAGCAAGTAGCAAAAGAGATATAAAATAGCAAGAGATATACCTTTCCCAAATTTCCCCCAAACCCAGAATTTGTTACATAAGAGCTATCTCTTTTTTTTTTTCTGTAAATCTTTTTACCCACTATTCTCTTCTTATTCTGCTATGGTGTTATGAGCATGTTATTTGAGTTACATGAAGATGTGTGTATTAAGGGATGATGTTAATTAAAACATATTCACATGATTATTCTGTCATTTTACTATTCATTTTCCTAGAATAGATGCTGTAATTCATGTGCATATTCAAATGACTTGCTGTGCTTAGGAAGTCATTTTGGTTTAAGACAGTG
This sequence comes from Eschrichtius robustus, assembly GCF_028021215.1. Taxonomy (NCBI): domain Eukaryota; kingdom Metazoa; phylum Chordata; class Mammalia; order Artiodactyla; family Eschrichtiidae; genus Eschrichtius; species Eschrichtius robustus. The sequence goes on from NC_090826.1 coordinate 60,834,466, forward strand.
TGACATGAGGAAAGAGCACTGTGCTAGGGCAACTGACTCCTCAAAGCCTTACCTTCTGTAAAGTCGAATTACAGAAGAGTGAGAGAGAACCAGGGGAAGCACATGGAGCATAAAAAATGTTATTCAATTGAGCTGTGTGAATTTGCCGATATCTGACCATTTTTGAAGTGGCAGTTTTGTTGATTTAACATCATAGTTTCTTTTTTCTAATGTTCTTTGCAGTTAAAAAATTCAGTCCAATTCATTATACATTTTACAATTTAAAGTACATTTAAATATAGAATATCTATTAATTATAGTTACTCTGTTGAAAAGATGAATAGACTGGAAAAAAAGATTATATTGTACTTGATAGTTAACATGACACAGTTGTAGCCTACAGCTCACTTGTAAGTATATTGTATTCTAGTCTATCATGGTAGTCAATCCCTATCCTCTTCATTTACCTGCCCCCACCCCTTCTCAAGACAAGAGCCTAAATTTGACAGAAGAGAAATTATATTATTTATAATTAGTTTATGACATCCAGTTCTACTTTGCAATAATTTTAAGAGTTTGGAATTTGTAATCCAAAGTATATTCCTGGTCTATGGCTATATCTCGAAGATACCAAAATAGAATAATCAAAGAGATGATAATTCGAACAAACCTGATATGTCGCGCTTTTTTTAAAATAAATTTATTTATTTTATTTATTTATTTTTGGCTGAGTTGGGTCTTTGTTGCTGGGCACGGACTTTTCTCTAGTTGCAGTGAATGGGAGCTACTCTTCGTTGTGGCGCACGGGCTTCTCATTGCGGTGGCTTCTCTTGTTGCAGAGCACGGGCTCCAGTAGTTGTGGCTCACGGGCTCTAAGAGTGCAGACTCAGTAGTTGTGGTACACCGGCTTAGCTGCTCCGCGGCATGTGGGATCTTCCCAGACCAGGACTCGAACCCGTGTCCCCTGCATTGGCAGGTGGATTCTTAACCACTGCGCCACCAGGGAAGCCTGCTTTTTTTTTTTTTTTTAGTCTTGAAACACCTTGGTCCTCCAATTCATAGAGACAAGTCGAGAAATCACTCTCAACAAATATGTCTGTCAAGTTTCAGTTAGTTGTTGGTAGGTTGTTTGGGTCAGAGCATGCTACCAAGACAGTTTACTCTTGATGGAGCAGGAATTACTCCAGGCTTAACAGAGAGGAGAAAAAGAGGATGAGTAGGAGGAAGAATACCCATGGGCTAGACTGGCATCTGTCTTCAGGAGCAGAGGTGAGAGCCTTATGCCAGAACGGGTGAGTGTGGAGTACAGTGAGAGGGGAGAGGGACCCCAGGTGTGAAGAAAGAAAACCCTAAGATTTTAAAGTTTCTCACTGAGTTAGAGAATTCAATATAGATATGGCTTGGAGTGGGGACGGAGGTGAGAAGGAGATAGTGAGTTACAAGCTGTCCAGGTCCAGAATGGGAAGAAAAAGTTTAACTTCTCAGAAGTCTAAACAAAGTAAATGTCAGTGGATGGCTGGGTCAGTTGTATACTGATACACGGTGCTATATCTGTATACAATTACTGAATCAAACCTTCCTTATCTGAATGGAAGTTTTGTCCCTCTTTTAATGACAAGTACGTGTGGTTAGCTGCTAACGGTATTATCTTACTTAGCTAAAGTTTATTTATTCAACAACCTTAAACAAACAAAGTGCTACTGAGAAGCCATAATAAGTGTCACAAATTCCATGCACTAAATCTCATGGCTTTTACTCATAAGAGAGACTTTATTTCATACATGTAGTCTTTTACCTAGTTTTTCAGACCACCGAGGGGAAAGCCTCTGGATCCAGGCACATTGCCAGAAGCAAGAAGTCATAGCTGACAGTTTCACTGTCCAGGAAGAGAGAGAAACATCTTTTAAAAGAAAGAAAAGAAATTCAAAAAGTACAACAGAGTCATTCAGTATAGAATAGTGTTTCCTAATGGAATCTTTTAAAATATCTTTTTTAAAAAGAGCTCCTTACTCAAATAAGTTCAGAGCCACCTCAGATTCAATCCTTTGTTTCAGAATTTCACAACGTTGTAAGCATATTAAGAACCTGAAAAATCGTACAAAATGATATATCCCAACATATTTAACCGTGCAGCCCTCTTGACCAACAACATCAATTAGCCACTTCCACAGAACACACTTGGGGGAATATCTCTAGTAGAAGCAACTAACTGGGTCCACGGCTTCATTCAGAGAGTGTTCATGTTCATAGTTATTATTATGAGTCACTAAGAATGGGTTAGAGTACGTTTATTTCTCTGAATTCTTTAAAATTTCTCCCCAGAAAAGACTACAAAAAGTAAAGAGGAGAAATTTTTGTTATGGTTAAAATGAAGTGTGGGGCCCTTAAAGAAATAAAGTATTTGGAAATTTCACTAAAGCATTTCCCAACAAGGCTAAATAAGTTAACACTTTTCTATTGTTGATCTTATTTGCTGGTTGAAAATCAAAAACATCGGAGAGGTTTGGGGAAAGGTGGGTGGGGGGGGTAGGGGGGTGGGTTCAGCATCATGTAACTCTTAGTGTTCAGAGAAATTATTGCTTATAATGATAAAATACATGTGCAAATATTTTTAAATAGCATTTGGTTAGAAGATAACCAAAAATAATTTTTAAAACGTGTATGATTTTATATGCCAGTTTCACTGCATACCTTTATCCATTTGGTTTGTTCGTAGTGTATAAAGTTCAGCACAGATAACTAATTAGAGACGGAGTAAATACTTTTTGCAAATCAAAAAAATAATATTTAGGTACTAAGTGAAACATGAAAAACAATAAAGACAAATTAAGTTCATTAAGCTGGCTCTAACTTCCATAATTTGGCTGAAATAAAAATAACATCAATTAAGTACCCATCTTGTGTCATTCAGAACACACAACAACCCTGCAAGGTATCTGTTGTTGACAGAGGTTAAATAGTTCATTTGAGCTTCTTCCATTATACAACACTGATTCTCCTGGAGCAAATTTTACTGATTGCATCACATTTTCCATTTCCTGATTTGGCAAATATGCATTAAATGCCCACAATGTACAAAGTGTTATGCCAAGCCGCGTGAACACTGCAACAAGGAAATAGAACTAAGGTTCTACCTTTACACACCTAGCCCAGGAAGTAGACATGCCCAAAATTACACAGAGCAGAAAATGGAGGAAGAGAGACAGGAAAAAGCTGACTTCAAACACGCAACAAAATCAACTCCCAGTCTGTTTTCTCTTAACAGCAAGCTCTCCACCAAAACAGAGACCAACCTGGCTACAAAGAGTTCCCTGAAAGTGAGAGGCTGATTTTGCAGTTCCTTTTGTGGTAAAGTACAGAAATAAAGTGCAGCTTGTTGGGGAACTGCTTGCAAACCAAGATAGGGAAGTCATTTTTTAGAGATGCTCATTCCACATGGTAGTTTAGAAGAAAACAGGCATTATAAAGTCAAAGCAGATAAATATGTAAATATCCTCAGGATTACTATTTATTACCAGTTCCATGCCTGACTTTCTATACAAATAATGGACAAAGTCTTCAGTTGAGTCTCTTCTATTTTGCCATGTCTTTTTTTGAGCCTGAATTCTTGAAACATTCAAGCTGCATTACAGGTGTGCACTTAAGACAGAAGAGAAATTCTTATTTATGTTTTATTCCATGAATATTTCTTTAACATCTTTATTGGAGTATAATTGCTTTACAATAGTGTGCTAGTTTCTGCTTTATAACAAAGTGAATCAGTTATACATATACATATGTCCCCATATCTCCTCCCTCTTGCGTCTCCCTACCTCCCACCCTCCCTATCCCACCCCTCTAGGTGGTCACAAAGCACGGAGCTGATCTCCCTGTGCTATGCGGCTGCTTCCCACTAGCTATCTATTTTATGTTTGGTTGTGTATATATGTCCATGCCACTCTCTCACTTTGTCCCAACTTACCCTTCCCCCTCGCCATATCATCAAGTCCATTCTCTAGTAGGTCTGTGTCTTTATTCCCATCTTGCCCCTAGGTTCTTCATGACCTTTTTTTTTTTCTTTTCCTTTTTTTTTTTAGATTCCATATATATGTGTTAGTATACGGTATTTGTTTTTCTCTTTCTGACTTACTTCACTTTGTATGACAGACTCTAGGTCCATCCACCTCACTACAAATAACTCAATTTCATTTCTTTTTATGGCTGAGTAATATTCCATTGTATATATGTGCCATATCTTCTTTATCCATTCATCTGTTGATGGACACTTAGGTTGCTTCCATGTCCTGGCTATTGTAAATAGAGCTGCAATGAACATTTTGGTACATGACTCTTTTTGAATTATGGTTTTCTCAGGGTATATGCCCAGTAGTGGGATTGCTGGGTCGTATGGTACTTCCATTTTTAGTTTTCTAAGGAACCTCCATACTGTTCTCCATAGTGGCTGTATCAATTTACATTCCCACCAACAGTGCAAGAGGGTTCCCTTTTCTCTACACCCTCTCCAGCATTTATTGTTTGTAGATTTTTTGATGATGGCCATTCTGACCAGTGTGAGATGATATCTCATTGTAGCTTTGATTTGCATTTCTCTAATGATTAATGATGTTGAGCATCCTTTCATGTGTCTGTTGGCCATCTGTATATCTTCTTTGGAGAAATGTCTATTTAGGTCTTCTGCCCATTTTTGGATTGGGTTGTTTGTTTTTTTGATATTGAGCTGCATGAGCTGCTTGTAAAGTTTGCAGATTAATCCTTTGTCAGTTGCTTCATTTGCAAATATTTTCTCCCATTCTGAGGGTTGTCTTTTCGTCTTGTTTATGGTTTCCTTTGCTGTGCAAAAGCTTTTAAGTTTCATTAGGTCCCATTTGTTTATTTTTGTTTTTATTTCCATTTCTCTAGGAGGCGGGTCAAAAAGGATCTTGCTGTGATTTATGTCATAGAGTGTTCTGCCTATGTTTTCCTCTAAGAGTTTGATAGTGTCTGGCCTTACATTTAGGTCTTTAATCCATTTGGAGCTTATTTTTGTGTATGGTGGTAGGAAGTGTTCTAATTTCATTCTTTAACATGCAGCTGTCCAGTTTTCCCAGCACCACTTATTGAAGAGGCTGTCTTTTCTCCACTGTATATTCTTGCCTCCTTTATCAAAGATAAGGTGACCATATGTGCATGGGTTTATCTCTGGGCTTTCTATCCTGTTCCATTGATCTATATTTCTGTTTTTGTGCCAGTACCATACTGTCTTGATTACTGTAGCTTTGTAGTATAGTCTGAAGTCAGGAAGCTTGATTCCTCCAGCTCCATTTTTCGTTCTCAAGATTGCTTTGGCTATTCGGGGTCTTTTGTGTTTCCATACAAATTGTGAAATTTTTTTTTCTAGTTCTGTGAAAAATGCCAGTGGTAGTTTGATAGGGATTGCATTGAATCTGTAGATTGCTTTGGGTAGTAGAGTCATTTTCACAAAGTTGATTCTTCCAATCCAAGAACATGGTATATCTCTCCATCTATTTGTATCATCTTTAATTTCTTTCATCAGTGTCTTATAATTTTCTTCATACAGGTCTTTTGTCTCCTTAGGTAGGTTTATTCCTAGATATTTTATTCTTTTTGTTGCAATGGTAAATGGGAGTGTTTTCTTAATTTCACTTTCAGATTTTTCATTATTAGTGTATAGGAATGAAAGAGATTTCTGTGCATTAATTTTGTATCCTGCTACTTTACCAAATTCATTGATTAACTCTAGGAGTTTTCTGGTAGCATCTTTAGGATTCTCTATGTATAGTATCATGTCACTGCAAACAGTGACAGCTTTACTTCTTCTCTTCCGATTTGGATTCCTTTTATTTCTTTTTCTTCTCTGATTGCTGTGGCTAAAACTTTCAAAACTATGTTGAATAAGAGTGGTGAGAGTGGGCAACCTTGTCTTGTTCCTGATCTTAGTGGAAATGGTTTCAGTTTTTCACCATTGAGGACGATGTTGGCTGTGGGTTTGTCATATATGGCCTTTGTTATGTTGAGGTAAGTTCCCTCTTTGCCTACTTTCTGGAGAGTTTTTATCATAAATGGGTGTTGAATTTTGTTGAAAGCTTTCTCTGCATCTATTGAGATGATCATATAGTTTTTCTCCTTCAATTTGTTAATATGGTGTATCACATTGATTGATTTGCGTATATTGAAGAATCCTTGCATTCCTGGGATAAACCCCACTTGATCATGGTGTATGATCCTTTTAATGTGCTGTTGGATTCTGTTTGCTAGTATTTTGTTGAGGATTTTTACAGCTATGTTCATCAGTGATACTGGCCTGTAGTTTTCTTTCTTTGTGACATCTTTGTCCGGTTTTGGTATCAGGGTGATGGTGGTCTCATAGAATGAGTTTGGGAGTGTCCCTCCCTCTGCTATATTTTGGAAGAGTTTGAGAAGGATAGGTGTTAGGTCTTCTCTAAATGTTTGATAGAATTCGCCTGTGAAGCCATCTGGTCCTGGGTTTTTGTTTGTTGGAAGATTTTTAATCACAGTTTCAATTTCAATGCTTGTGATTGGTCTGTTTATATTTTCTATTTCTTCCTGGTTCAGTCTCGGAAGGTTGTGCATTTCTAAGAACGTGTCCGTTTCTTCCAGGTTGTCCATTTTATTGGCATATAGTTGCTTGTAGTAATCTCTCAGGATCCTTTGTATTTCTGCAGTGTCAGTTGTTACTTCTCCTTTTTCATTTCTAATTCTATTGCCATGAATATTTTTTAATACTACAGTAAAAGCCACTTGGGACTTCAAACTTCCTCACATTTAAGAAGTGCAGTGTAAATTTTTCATTGGAACTCTCTAAGAATTTAAGGTCTGTAGGTCAGATTTTTTGATAGGAAAATTTTTCAAATGACTTGGCACACAGTTATTGGAGTACTGCTTATACAGTATACTCAGCCCTAAATATATCGTAATATTTAATGAGACTACTCTATCAGATTAAAATTCTGCAATGGGAAATTCCAGGTGGTTAATGTGAAACATAATTATAATTACCTAAGATTCCAACTGTTTGGTCTCATAATGTCTGGCTGTCAGGATTAGAAAACATGAAGGCTTGCCCAATAACTCTAATATGGTTGCTCTATATTTTCATTTTCCCTCATCCCAAGAGCTATAGGCATTCAAAGGATACATATTAATGTACTAATGTATATCTAACATACAAGATACATGTATACTGGCCCTTTAAATGTTTGTCCCTTGAGGGTTAGTTTAAATCAATTTAAAATCATACACCAAGTCTCTAATCCCATTTCTCTTTCGGATTCTTAAAAGAATCATGCTGTCCTTCTTATTGGGTAATCCCACCAATTTTGTGGCCAAGCCTTCTCAGAAACTAGTTTTTAAATTTAGAGCTTTGAATAATCAGAATACAACAGAATTCCTGGGAGAATTACAACATCCTCTGGAGAATTTCTGTGATATAAACATCCATAATTTATCCACTTAACAAAACATTTAGCAGAAGGAAATCAAAGATAAATTCAGGAAGGAATAAGAGGATGAAATCCAGAAACCGACTACGTTTTACAGTAAATTGATGAGCTATAATCGCAAAGGTCTACTTTTTGTTAGAATTGCAAATGTTATTTTCATTAACCTTCCATCTTGTCATGTCTAAATCATGCAAAGGGGCAATTAAAAAACCTTTTGTGGCACAGATGTCAAGTGGAATTAAAACAAGGAAGGATACCTTCTGGAAAAAACATAAAAACTATTGTAAAATGATCCTTTATACTTCAAATCAGCTAAAGCCAGAAATCCATTAATTATATATTCTTGAAGCATAAAATTTTTAGAATATCTTTTCTTTCATAGATTGTTTTCTTATTAACTTCATTTTGACTTAAGCCATTCACTTAAGTTGCAGTTTCCTCAAAATTGCACACATTTTATTATAATCCATGATAGTCTGTGTGTTTATATAAAACATATATGTAGCCAAATGTGGCAACATATTTTAAAACTTTATTAATATAACATTTGTTCTTCAAATCATCTTTTGTATTTATATTATACACATATTCAAAATGTCAAATGCATAAATGTAGATTATACACATTTACGTTTCAAAGCATCATCAGATTTATACTCTGCAATTAATATTAAATAGTATCCTCCTTTATTTCCTAAGCTCTTCTATTCACACACATGAAACAACCACAAAACCTTTCTAGTTGAAATATTGTGATTTTTCTGAACTTCATGTTAATTGGAAAAGCCCTGCTCACATGTAGTAACATAATTGTCTGATTCCCTGTCTGAACCACCTAAGATGTAAGCCAGATAGCCATATTCATTTGAACAAATACAATATAAATTCTCTTGGCTCTTCTGTCCTAAGAATATAAAAGAAAGTTCTCTAGAACTGAGATTCTATCTTCTCCTTCCATTCAAACCCCTCTGTCATTACCTCCCCTGGTATCAGGCCTACCATAATGTTCCATATCAAGAAATAAGGCAATTAATCTTAACAAGTGAATTCATTTAATGAACCTAAAACATTTGTTTCAACCTCACACCACCAATGAAGTGAATTGTGTCAAGATACAGAGAGTTGTGACATAAATTCCCATCTAGCCACTAGCTGTGTGAGCTTGGATATTTCGTGTAACTCTCTGATCCTCACATTTTCATCTTTAAAAAAAAGTTAAGGTTAACTAAACAGTTCCTTCCTCTGACATTTCGTCCTTCTACTCTTATGGCTTAATGAAAATTGTATTTCTTAAATTCAAGAAAGTAATAGTGAAGTAATATTAATAGTAGTAGCTAACATTTATTGATCGTTTACAGTGTGCCAGGCCTTGTCCTGAGCAGTTAACATATATTAACTCATTTAATCTTTAATAAACTTTCTAAAATAATTTGCTTTCTGATCTTTCAGAATCCTTTCGGTAATTTGAAGCCATTCCCAGGCACTCCCTAGTTGTGGTCTTTTAAATAAGCCTCTTGAGATTCACCAAAATTCTGGCTTAGAGCCAAAACATTTCTGGGGACTAGAATTACAGGTAGAGTCCTAATGTTTATTTGACACAGTGGTCTAATTTATCAACCTGCTTATTTCCTTCTGGGAAATCAACTCTTTGTGTTTCCAACTATATAACTATCATTTGTACTTACAAAGCATGAAAACTAAAAGCCAATGCTTTAAAGCAATGTGAAAAGCTAATTTATACAAGGAGTCTCCCTGGCCTTGAATCAGAACCTGGACTGTGGGTCTGAACATCTTGAAGCCTTGTTTCGTGGAAACAGACCCAGATTCCAGGACAGAATTAATCAAGCTATGCTTTTTCTCTGCTCTTTCCTCTGTGCCTCAGAAAACTAGGGTTAATTGAAGCCACTAGGAAATACCTGATCCTCTTGGATTTCCTGCTACCTTTATGAGCCCTCTACCTTGATCGCCTTCAGGATGACCCTTTCCAGCTCTCCTCCTGCCAGTTGTCCTGTTCCCTCCCCTCAGTGCATTGGTATCCTCGTTCTTTAGTTCAGCCATCAGGCTGGCGTCTGCTTTCTGCCATCCTCTAGCAGGAAGGATTGGGCCCCGTTTCACCTTTCCCTCCCTCACTTCAGACAAATTTACCTAGATGTCCAGGTCAATGGCAAACACTGTCTTTAAGTTCTATTCTACACATCCAAAGCCATGGCTCCATCCTGCTCCCCTAGTTAGATTTCCCTTCTTTCACAATGCTCCCTTTTAAACTTATTCTCTGATAATTCTCTCAGCATTCCATGTGGTAAGTACCAGAGTGCGGTAAAACCTCACTTCTGTTTCTAATGCTGCCACCCTGACCTCCTTCCTGAACTCCAGTCTCTTATTTCTAAATATATGTGCAACATTTTCCTTGCATGTGTCGTCAGTACCACAAACTCCGTTGTCTTCCCAACTAAGCCTGCTGTTCCTCCAAGGTTTCCATTTTCTGTTAATGGCATCACAGTTTGATTCTTGTTTGTTTTTATACCCTTGTCCAATCAGATGCCAAATCTATTGATTCTACCCTAAAAGTTTTCTCCTTTTTAATTTATTTCCTCTCAAGTCTCATTGCCCTAGCAGATAGTCTGACTTAGTCTTTCTACTTTTGAGATAGTTCACATGTAACTACAACAACACAATTAAGCCAGAGTTAAAACTATAAGAATGAGAGATTTAGCATTTTGGTAGATCCAAATTTAGGACTAAATGTTATTTTTACCAGTACTCGAATAAGTTAAATTAAACCTGTTAGGAATCTGAATGAGAATTACAGCTTTGCAAACACTGTAAAGAAAAAAATTATGGTAGGAGGTGATATAGCAACAATTTTAAAGGGAAAATGTTGGTTATTTTATCATGATCAATGAAATATCAGTTCAAATCACTAGAAACAATTGTAGTGTTATGATGTCAGTGAAGTATTGAGAGAAATAATAAGAACATTATGGTATCAGATGACTCAGCCCTAGCTTAGCTGTGTGACCTTAGTCATGTTGCTTGGCCTCTCTGAGGTGTAGCTCTTTCATTTATAAAATAACAAGATGAATCTAGGTCACACAGAAATTAATTCATTTCTGGATGGGATTGAGAACCACTGGTATAAATAATGAATACATTTGCATTCAACAATGAGGGAAATAAAAATTATCTTTTTAATATAAAAATGTGTAAATTAAGAACTTTTCAGTGGATCAAAATAAGATTTAAGTATACTATATGGTTTGCATGAGTGAAACATTTGACCATGTTGATGGGTTTATATCAGTGATTATGCAACAAAAAGGCAGTGGTCCTATGAACACTTCCGAACCATCTCAACTAAGTTCCTGCAAACAAATCAGAACAACAACAAAATAACTATCGTATTTCAAATGTATCTGTCTGTTGCTGACCAGTATACCTCTATGATTAGCACAGTGACCAGGACTATACTAGGACAATCCTAAGTAAGATATACTAGATACTTGATAAATATTTGTTGAATTAATAAATTGAGTTGAAGCTGGGTGAAATTAGTTGTTTCCATAATTGCAATTCTGCTGTGAATTTTAAAAACACATGGCTTTTGGTTGCTCAATACTCCCTTGAATTTTATTGTTAGAAACAATGATAATGCGATAAACAAGTATCTTACATTGATTGCCCTGTTTTATTTGTGTGTTTACAGGCAAATGGACATAGTTTTGTACATATGGAACATGAAAAAGCTGTATTACTACTGAAGAGTTTCCAGAACACAGTAGACCTAGTTATTCAACGTGAGCTTACTGTCTAAATATTTTTTATAAATAGTGAAGATACGTCTAGCCAGACCTAATGTTCAAAAATAAATTTATACATAGCGACAAATTTTGCCAATTGCTGGACCAATGGCAAACATTAGTGCCAAATGTATAATACTATATGTTAGCACTGGTCATCCTTAAAAATGTTAACTATATAAATATGATGTTCACGTGGTTATGTATTATTTTAACTGTCAGCCTCTGGCTGTGCATTGGTGCAGTTTTGGTTTTGGTTTTTTGTTTTTTTTTTTCAATCAAATAAGTTTCTTCTTGAAGTGGACTTCATATAATTTCGGAGCACGGAAGCACACACAAGCTCTTTACGAATTCTGCTCTCCATCAGAAACACTGCCTCAAAGTTGTATATGCCTTTATATAGAAAATACAAATATAAAGAATTGTAATTCCCATAAAATATTTCTAGCACAAGGTACATGTTGGCATATATACAAAAAGAATATAGAGAAAAAACAATATTTTCATAAACTAAACATCTCGGATTGAGAAAGAAAATATATCTTAAAATAAGACTTTACTATATTGAATCTTTTTCAATAAAAATTACAAGATAATGCCTTATGAAAGCAACTGTACATATGGTATAAAGTGTTTATATTTGGTTCCACATTCATTTGCTAAATTCTCATAACACAGAGTGAAATATTTCATAAATTAGCCATTTATCTCTGGGACCTGAATAAAAATAGGACAAACTAATTTGTTCAATGCCTTTAGCTAATTACAAAACATGCAGAGTTAAGAAACAGACTAAAGGTCATTGTAGATAAATCTTTTTCACCCCAAATGTAAGCAGTGAATGATGGGTGGCAGGAAAGGTGTTGCTTTATTTCTTTCAAGTTTATGTTGATTATAAACTGTAGCCCCTGTGATTTCTTTACTTGTAAATGTGGAATTTATTTGTGTGTTGCTTTATCCAATTTGCTACTTTTAAATCATTTAAAATGAGTTTTGGGTATTGATAAAATTTATCATTAAGAAAGACTATTGTTAGAAAGTTATGATGGGTGATAAAAAACTTTGGTAATTAAATATGAAACTTCAAATATAACTTCTCAGAGCCATGGTCTACCTGTATTATTAATTTCTGTGCCTGCTTTTGAGGGCAGAAATAGAGAAAATACCTTTCTTCCCCCAAAGTTTCAAAGTATATACAATTCTAAATTGTCTCACTGAAAACAAAGATTAGCATAATTAGTATAGAAATTAGTTATATTTACATGGGAAATGTTTCCCTCTATAAATGATCAAAATTCATTTTATAATCCTTTAAAAATATTTCTTTTATATATTAGTCATCAATTTGATTAAAATATTAATTTGAAATTCCAGAATAATTTCCCAGAGTTGGTTATATGCATTCTCTCTCATATTTTCACATAGCTCTCTTTTTTAAAATATATATAATGGACTTACTTTACATGCTAGCGTTCCAAGTATTTTGTTAGGATTTTCACAATAGTGTCACATATGGATGTCACCAAAGCTCTGAGAGTAATATTTGTAAGTTAACTGTTTTATGGGGACATTGAAAATATTGTATTTTTGTAGGGTCTATTAAAATGAGTGTCACTTATTAGAAGTACAGTGGTATTTTTTTGGCCATAGAATTTGTCACTTGAAGGCAAATGATACTTCACTTTATAGATGATGCACTAATTTTGATGTTGCTTCATGTCAGAGTGACATTATACTATGATTTTGTAGGCTTTGACATTTAGCAAATGATTAAATGATTGGCCTCTTTAATATGCTTCCCAGAAGTAACTTTTAAATGCATTTTAATATATTGACAGTTTCTGATGAGAAATGTCTTTCAGAGCCTAATTTTTTCTTTGTCAAAACCTCACACCAAACCACCATATCCAGCCACTGTTACAGGATGATCATCATTAATCAAGATAGAGGCCCTCACTGGCCTCCCAAGATCACTTAAAGGAAAAACAAACCCATGGGAGTAGTTCAGTGGCAACGAAGCACCTCCAATCATCCCATCAGTTTTGTTTAATCTTTTATGGGAGAGGCGGGAGAAGAGCCAGATAAAGGACCTCCCAAGTCTTTTTTCTCATGTCAGGTTTCCACATCAAACCCAGGGCTTCAGGAGATGCTTCTGAGGCCAAGCTGAGAGGATCATAATCCTAGTAAACACCTCTACCACTCCTGATGTGACAACATTGTCTTGGGCCATGCTTTAATCCTTCCTATTCTCAGGAAATGAGGAAAAGAGAAAAGGGAACCCTGACCAACTGGAAAAGAAATCTGATGTGCCCAAGCACCTCATTGTCAATTGTACTGCCATGCTGCATACTGAAAAAAGGCAGGTAATATTGAAAAGAGGTATTTTTTTTTAGGTGGACTGAAAAAATTCACTGATCACTTACAGGGGAAAAAAGTCTAGTTGATTCCATGGGTGACCAAAACCAATAATACACTGATTTCTGAGTATTGTCTTTTTTGGATAATTGGCTTTACTCTCTGAAATTAGAATCTGGTTTATGTTAACAAAAACAAACAAACAAAAGTTAAGGGTGTGCCTTTAAAAAGAAGAAAAACCAACAACCACAAAAAAGGAGTGGAATTCATGATGACTCCAATAGACTCACCTTGGTCTTTGATTTTTATTGGAATCTTTCTGCTGAGGAAGCTGTCTTGTACCTAACAGAGGGGAATGAGAAAACTCAGAGGTGGAAAGAGTAAGCACTAAAAATTATTAGTAGAATTGCTGCAGATTTTGCAAGCCAAATAGGCATTAGTGGACAGTTTTTAAAACTATTTACATGGCTTATCTTACATTGTCACAAAAGCTCTATTATGATAATTTCAGCCTGCCAGACAACACAAGCTACCTAAACAAACATAACAATTTCAAAATATAAGGTTACTTTTGACAAGGAATATTGAAAGTCAATATAATATACAAATATGTATATCATGCTAATTTATTGTTCATTGAAATCTATAAAATATATGTGTTCCAGTTAATAAGAATTGTAATTACATAGATGTCAAACAGCCCTGGTTGTTTTGGGACCTTATGTTGGATTGTGTTTTGGGGATGGAAAGCAGTTTTAAAGAGAGGGTGACAAATGAGCATTAATTAGTTCTTAATCTTAAAGATGATTACACATATATCACTAATATAATTACTTTTTAAGAGCAGGACTGAAATACCTTTTACTGGGAGAGCTAAAGAGAGGGAATATTCAAAGGGAGGAAGGGTTTGAAGAAATTAGTTTTACATATTCAAATATTAGGTGAAAAGTATCTGAATTTGCCAAAATAATTGATGAAGGAAGCCAGAAAAACATTTTACTTTTAATCATAAAATTGATTTAATATCTCCACCACAATTTAAAGCTTTGGAAAATATAGTGTGTTTGCCAACTTGTCTTTCCATTGGCTTTTAATGCCGTCCTCAGTAAATTTCTGCCCCTCACTGGCACACAGATCAAGAAGGTGTATTCTGACGAATACCCTCTTATCAAAGGGCAATACAACATAACCAGATAAAAAGCCACGTTGGCATAAGACCACCACTCTAAATCTTTGGTAAATTCAATCATACAACATATTCGACTGATTCCTGATATACTGACCAAACAGCAGGTCTATTGAAACACTGGGTCAGTAAAAAGTTATGCAAATAATGAAATCTAACAAGTTAAGAAGATGAGTCCTTCATGTAGTATCAAGAAAAGTAGGGCTGAGTGTCTAGTAAAGTTCCTCTCACAGAAATGCTAAATCATTCTGAGGCTTAATAAAATGTTCAAACACTGGGTTGGTGATGTGCCCTCTCTTATGGTTGTAGTTACCTGATCATCTGGGAATTGGCGGGAAATCTTCAGATTCAAGATCACTTGCATGAACTTTTTTCCTTAGCAATACACCTTCCATTAAGAAAAGCATCCTGACTTGGCCCAGAGTATTTCCCCATCGCTCAGCAAAACCATTCCCCAAGTATACATTATAGCAAGAAAATAGAATGTGGACTGTGGAAAAATAAATGTGCACCAAAGAAAGCATGTAGGGCAATATCATAGGAGATCCTGTGTATCAGCTCTCCTATGCAATCTTTCAGCTTCATTTGATCTAAACTATTCAGAGAATATTTTTTGAAACACCCCACTGTATAAAACTAAGGCAGATACAATCAAATTTTCTAGTTATATTCTGAACGTTCTTGGGGGGCATTTTTGTTTCTAGTACGCAAAACTGACCTCTCTTCCTCACTGCTGTTGCCGCTGTACATCCATTCCTTCAACTCCCCGTGATGTTCCAAAGGCAGTAAATGGCTGCTTCTATCCTGCTGACACAAGAATAAGAGGCCCCCTTAGAGTTCTGTTTGGAGACCCCTGAGTATCAGCTGATGGTTCCAGCTCCCAGTTTGGGAGGAACTTTCTTGGGTGATCAAGGAACTTGGAATAGTAGCATTAACAAAGCCTCAAAGGTGAAAGCACTTATCATGTGTCTGACAACATCAAACAAAGCTTGTATGCAAGGGTGAAGGTGGCAATGCCTTAATAGAACTGTTTCCACTTCTGTTTTTAAAATGTTGAACTTTACCGTATTGAGGACTCTCTCTGAGGCTCCCAGCTGATTGTTATGGGGACAGGTTGCAATCGTCTTCACCTTTGACACTGTCTGCAAGAGAATGGTTTGGAAACACTATCCTGTGAGGGTATAAATTGTACAACTTTTACTTTGGAGAATTTGGAGATTTCTGATAAATGGAGGGGAAAAGTCCACTCTAAGTTTTGATTAGAAAGAGTAAATGAAAACCTAGGAATATTGAAGCCTTTGGGCTTTTAACTATGCGATTATCATAATCTTCCCTGAGAGCAGTTCTATAGGAAGTAAAGAGAGGAAAACAGAGAAGGAAAATAATTCACTGGCTCCAACTTTATAAGCATTACTTTATCTGGTAGTGTTTCCCCTGTTGGATTTTGCTGTGTAACAGTCAGCTCATGCTTTGTAACAACCCGTTGAGCACTGAACAAGATAAGAAGTGGACCTGGATGTAAGGCAGGCACAGATGAGAAGGGTATCTCTGCAGCCACACAAATATCTCCCCAAATTAGCCTGGGCTGCAAAACTCACTTTTTTTGCCTAATTTTGTTTTTGTTAATAGCAGCACCTCAGAGTGGAAGATTGTGAAATTCAAGCAGTGTTTATGTAGAAAGCACTGAAATCCTGTGACTCTTGAGGTTGTAGGC
This sequence comes from Eschrichtius robustus, assembly GCF_028021215.1. Taxonomy (NCBI): domain Eukaryota; kingdom Metazoa; phylum Chordata; class Mammalia; order Artiodactyla; family Eschrichtiidae; genus Eschrichtius; species Eschrichtius robustus. The sequence goes on from NC_090826.1 coordinate 60,850,956, forward strand.
CTCGCCCTTTTTTGGGGGGGGGGGCAGTGGGGAGGTTTTAAAATGTTTCATTCTTTAAGCTAGCATAATTTTCAATGTGTGTAGGAAAGGGTGTTGGGAAAAAAAGTTAAATGAATCACCCAACCTTTCTCTACTTTTGAAAATACAAATATTTTTTTCTTAAAACTATCACTGTTGCACAATTGTATTATTTGTGCCAGTTTTTTTCCTGCTTTAAAATAGCATGATGAGTAAGCAGTCCACAGGTAGTCAAGTGTCTCTATACCTAGAGTAAAATATCTTAGTACAGAGACTTATTTTCATCACCAATCTCCACAATTCCTCCATAGGAGAACAGTTACTGTAGCTGAATCTCAGATGCCTAAGGTATGTCATTCATAAATTCAAAACATTTGGGGACACTTTATTGAAGAATATAACAAAAACATTAAATGCAATGTTAATAAATATTCGTTGAGCATCTACTACATACCAGGCGCTGCAAGGGCTGTAACATGGTCTCCTCTGCACAGAATCTCACAATCAAGTGGAAAGATGAGAGAACTTCCAGATCAAAGACAGTGCAAGGCCATGTGGTGAGTCCCTTTGTCCCTGCCCTCAGCCCATGTATTGCAAAAGGAAGCAGCAGCTTTATCTAGTCAAATCTCTTTTGGGTTTGAGCATGGTTTCTCCATTTGGAGCTACAGATAGGTCTCCCCACTGGGTCCTATGGCCTTTGGGAGGCCATATGAATGTTTTCCAAGACTTAGGACGATATTTGACAGGCTAGAAGTGGCAAGAGTGGATGCCTTACTGGACAAGATAAATAGCAGCTATAATCCTTCGAATCTGCGAAAGAGAATTTTGCCAATTTGTTCGCTCCAAAGAAGAGAGAGGCTATTAGAAAAAATGATGTCCCTCAATCTGGCTCAGCACTGTGTCTATATGCCTCTGACATGATGGAGGAAAGAGATAGAAGTCAGTATTTTAAAAGGCTTGGCATGTTTGATTGAAGAGATTCTTCGATGTTGAATGTCCCCAAAGAGTCCCTCCTATGACCACTGCCTCTTATAGACTGTCAGGAAGCATGTGAGTCCATAGGGTCCGATATTAGAGTGACCCCCTCAGAAATGCAATGAGTTGAATATTCATTCAGCTGGCTGCACTTCATGTTTATTTACTTCAGTTTCTTCAGTGTGGTGAAGAGTATTTTCACTGTGTGCTGTTCAGCCCAGCCCATGAAAATACTGTTTGCATGAGGTAGGATCACACATATTCACATATCATAGACATTTATTCTTCCAAGGAAAGTTTGATTATCTGAATCTAGAAATTGCTTGTTTTTCTTCACCCAATCTATACATACTCAGTGTTTTAGACACCTAAAAATCCTTACTGTTCACTGAGTACTTTCTAATCTCAACCTTTGCCCATAATGGTCCCTCTGCTGGAATGTCTTCCTCTCCCCATTCTCTTTCTACATTATCAAAATTATATGCAGCCTTCAGGGTCCAGCTCAAACATTACCACCATGAAACTTTCCCTAATCTTAATTGGAAGAAATTTCTCTCCCTCATATTAATACCATCATATTATTTTTTGTATGTTTTACAGTACTTACCACATTCTATCAACGGTCATAGAGGTTTGATATATATTTGTTCTTTCCTCTCCTATCACCTGTATGCTCCTTGAGAGGATCAGACAATACTTAAAAGAGGCATTCTAGACAGAACAGCTTTGAGAGGGCACATCTGGTTTTCTTTAGTATGTATCCTTAGTGCCTGTCATAGTGTCAGAAGCATAGTAGATGCTCAATAAATATTTGTACAATGATTAAGTGGATGATAGGCCTGGCACATAAACACATTTAATAAATACTGAATTAACAGGAAGCTGATGTTCAATTTACATAATAAACTTAAACCATGAAACTTTCATTTTCTCAGTTCATTCCTAATTTTTCTTTCTTCAATTCTCCCTTTTAACCCAATCCTCTTCTCCTCCTCAGCATTTCTTCTAAGACCTTTTAGGTTATTGTGCTGTGTTTCAACAGTTGTATTTAATTTCCCTTTTATGTGTTCTAAGGACCTTAACACTGTCCAAAAAGTTTAAGAAATGGCTTTTGTTCACTGAATTGGAGTACATCATATCTATCCTTTTGATTTGTTTGGGTCTTCTTTTCTTCGAAGGAGTCATGCAGATTGATGCCAGAAATCTCTCAGAGAAATGAGCGCATAAGGTTGAACTTTTAGTGCCATGGTCTTGGTCTTACAGGCACCTTTTAGAGATAATTAAGCCCAGTTCCCTCATTTTACCAGAGGCCCAAGGCCTGGAGAGGTGAAGCAATGCTGTGAACTAAGGAGACAAAGTACATCGTTAGATCTGGTTTTAGGTCCATACTTAAGGTTCTTCCACCTGAACACTGTGACTTGGTAGATTACTTTGCCAAGGCTATCTTTAAAATTTGGAGATGTGGGCAATAGTAAAGGAAGTTGTGATAGAGATGGGGCTAGGGAAAGGTAGTTGGGAAGAGGGAATCCCCAATCCTATTTTAGCTCTAAAATTTGATGAAACCACTGCCTCATGCTGCCTGTTCTAGAATAAGAAAAGTCTGTCCACAGGCCTTTGGCCATAGTTCAGCATAACAACACTTTCACACTGCATTTTGGATCATTTCATGGACAGATTCCACCATATTCATCCTTAAAGTGAAATGTCATACACTCCAGCCAGAATTCTCAGGCCACTGCAAAAGCTTTAAACTTAACATGATGAACTATTTACATAGATCACAGAAAATCTGGTTACCTTGATAAAACCGCACACCCCATCCCAAACTTTTATAGAGGTCTAAATCTGGCCTATTGATCTCAAAGTAGAAAGAAAACTATTTATACTGCCATTGGCATTGGCTTTATTAGATACATTGCCTTCATTAGAGGCAAAAATAATATAATTCAACCCCTGAAAAAAAAAAACAACGAAGTGTCTAAGGGAGGAGAACACTAGGTTGATAACCTCCTAACCAGAGTTTCTTTATTACCTCATAGGATCTTGCTTTCCTTGGAAATAAAGCATTTCTTTCTTAGCTTTCTCTCAATGGTATTTTCCATATTTTTCTATTTGGGTTTCATAGGAAATTGAATACAGAATTGAGTGAAATCGTCTCAAACATTAAATCCATTTCTCATTTACTGTTTTGTTTATACTAATAATACTAAATACTAATTACTCCATCTGCCTCTGCCTTTTAATTTCTTTATATGAGGAGAACTTGCTACCAGGATGATTAGGGCTTCTTTTCATGAAATTTTGTATCTAGAAGCCGTTAAGTATATCTTGATGGAAACTTCCATCATTTTCTTTGATAGTAGGGTGCCTCGAACTGCCCAGAAGCCTACACCTTGGTCTTATAGCCCAGTGTCTATATATTTACATGAGGAAAACAATGCCGATTTCTGTTTGAACAAAAATGAAGTGAAAATGAAAAGGGTAATATTAATTGAGAGAGTAACAAGTGAGTAGTAAGTGGGTAAGAGTATTTTAGAATAGTAGTTCTTTAAATATTTTCAGTAAGAGTATTTTAGAAAAGTGAGGAAGAGTAAGAACAGGCTGGATGAAGGGGAGAAATGATTAAGTCATTAAGGGGGCAAGAATGAGAAAGGGAAAAGAATGGAGACAAAAGGCTGGTAGAGAGGAATGAAAGAAACTGGAAGGCAGAGATCAGACCCAAATTCAGACACACCCTCTGGTCTCCCGGTGACCACACCCCTTCTTCAGCCGGCCCCAGAATTCCCTTCCTCTCCCTCCCCTCCTGGCAGGAAGAGTGATCTTTCAGCTCTGCTTGGTAGCTGACCTCCCTGATACTCTTCCAGAAGTAGAAAGAAGAATTCAAAATGAAAAATAAGGCATATATTAGAAATATCTTTCATTTAATCGTTATTTGTGCCAGAAAATATTTTTGTAATATAGTGGGTAATTTTTTTTAGTCATGTAACTTCTCAGTAAAGGAAAAAAAAATCACTAAAACTCAGCTCATAAAAAAAAATATTACCATAGGACTTTTCTGAAATAAAAGCCAATATCAAACAATATAGCCAGAGGTAAAAGTTCTGCGAGAAAATGAGGGAAATTATTGTTCTATCGTTAAGACAGAAAAGGACCTTGAGAGGATCTGGTTCATCTATTGACCTTCAGGGAATTAAACCTCCAGAGAAGAGTCTACCGCTTCCCTCAGTAACCCACCCTGATAAATCAACAAATCATATGTTTCATCCCAATAAGACCCTCTGTTTAAATTACTGGATTCAAGTCTAGCATATCAAAAGTATCCTCATACGTAGTAGGACAGATCCACACTTTTTAGGAACATGTCTGCAGTTTGGAAGAGCTGCCACCAGATGGCGCCCTTATATTATATATCTAAGTCAGCAAGTCTCTAGCTTGGATGACCACACGCTCTGGACAGTCCATTTTTACACCTGTTGTACTGATATAACTATTCATAAAAAAATATTAGTAAACTGTTGATAAAACTTTTAACACCCCTTTTCATAGGCTTTTGAGAGAATTAATTTGAAATAATGCTCTAAATTTAAACAATACAAGAAAAACAACAAAAGTTTTGAGTTTATTTTAAGCAGTTTCTATAATTTTTGACTAAACCTCTCAGTTGTATCAACCACCTAGTACCCAATCACAGAGAGAAAGAGACTCTGCTCTCTCTCTCTCAGCCTCAGGTGAATGTGTGATTTAAAATTCTGATGTTCCAGTTGTTCAGTTTAATTATGACATCTGCCAGTTTAATCGTTCTCTAATTAGCTTCACTTTTCCAAATATTTTGTGCCTTATCTGCCATTATTTTAACGAGTTTCCTTCAAATATGCTCATTCCAAATATGTGGGAAGATACTTGCCACAAATTATTTAAAATATATATTTTTAAATGAGCTCTCCTAAACTTAAACATCAGGAATTAAGTGTGCCTAGCATATAGCCTTGACTATGTAATTCTAAAACTAGTCCACATCTGAATATGTGTATATCTGTATACAGCTTTATTTCTAGCTGACATCTGGCAGTAACAAGTTATCTAGCATAAACTCCTAATTTTTCATTTTATCTATGTGCACAAATAATTAGCCTAATATTATAATCAGATTTTACTTTATTATAAAGTGAGTATGGAATGTATTTCAAACTTTGTCTCATAAAGTGACAATCAGAGTCAAGGGGTAGTTTACAATGTCCCCCAACCTCCCTTCTTTCAGTCAGAATGTCTGGGTATTGGCACAGAGCCCAGAGCACCTCTGGTGACCTGCGGCCTCAAGCTATTTTGGTTCGTAGGCATTTGGAACTTCAGGGCCTCTACTGTCTAGAGCATTGTTTTAAAAAACCAAAATTTTCTGTTTACTTCTTCTAAGCTAATTATATCCTCACTCTCAGAGCTTAGCCACCATCCTTGTTTGAGCCTCCCCTTTACTAATTCCACCAAAGGCCTACTTATTCATGGTGTTTCTCTGCCAATCATTTAATCTTTGCTTCTTTTAAACCCAAGCAAAAGTAGAAAGAACACACAGTGTTCTTTCCTGAAGTCTAGGTAAAACTATGTAAATCCTCTGGTGTTTTCCTCCAAAGGAAACAGTTTCCTCTGGCCACATGATCACCCACTACTAATACAGTATGTTCTTAGCAAATTCAGTCAAACTTCTTTGGGGGTTGGTGCTTTATAACTTCTCTATGACCTCAAATGTGCCAATTTTAGTGCACCATCTTGGGTTTGCTTACGAAGTATGCTTCTTCTCTTTTCAGAAAAGAAAAATATCTCCTAAACAATTTAAATTGTACACAGCATGGCCACACATTTTAAAGCAAATATAGAAGGTGTCCACCATGGTTTCATTCTTTTGAATACAGCTTTTGGCTTGTTTTATTTGCCTTATTTTCTATTTCATCATCTTTTTCATCGCTTCTCAGACTTCCAAAAGCTTTCCATGATAGGTTTGGTTGTAGAATCTGGAAATAAATATTAGAATGTAAATTAGGAAGAATTTGTACTGAGAATGAGAGAAGAGCTACTTGAAAGCTATTTCTGTACTCCAATAGTGGTTTTTTGTTTGTTTCTTTGTTTATTAATGCTTGTGGTACTGTACTATCTCTAGATTTTGGGTATCAACTAGTACCTAAAGTATTATTTTTTATCATGTATGGAGAGTCTTAATTTTGTATTCCTGGGAGCAATTTCTAGGTCAGTGCTTTCCATTCAACAGCCAGCTTAGTTCCCACAAGTACTGAGATATCGATCCCCTCAGAGCACAGGGACTTGTAACTTATTGCTTTCACTTGGGGCTTGGAGAGGCCTTATCTATTTTACTCACCTATACCCCATTATTCAGAACAAACACGATCGTTTTCTATCTGTGCCATGATGTAAAGAGGTTGGGAAGCTCTGTTTTTAGGTACAACAAATGAGAAAACCACCAAGGTTGGGTTGGGGTGTGGAGCCCTAAGCAGCTGAGGGAAGAGAAGAAAGCTGTGAGGAACCGTTGCTTAAAATGCCTGCATCCCTTTGCAACGCTCCTTGCATGCCTCCCCCCTCCCAACAGAATGCTGATTATCCAATTGTGTCACCTCCCTGTAAAATAAGTGAATGATGGACATATTCAAGACTCCACTTACTTCTACTGATGTTCATTAAGCCAGAAATCACCTGTGAAAGAAAAGGTTGTTAAGTCGTGGGCAAGTCTCAATCTCCAAATTTGATTTTTCCTTTATTTTATCATTATGTTCTTGACTTGTAAGACTTTACTTGCTGTCCTTCTGTTTGTTTTAAATTATCCATCTTTTATAGCAAGTCTTTGGACATAAATTTTCAGCCTTACTTGTGGTGTCATTCAACTTAGCAATAAGTATTTTGCACTTGATGTGCAAAATACTTATTGCTAAGTTGTGATCAAGACAGATTCTCTAGCAGGCCATCACTCTGTGTTCTTTATAAAACCATGAATGTTGCTAGCAAATGTTACAAATATGTTTGTGACAATTTCTCAGAAAAATTCAAACTCAAGACTCTCTCTCATAGACACACACACACACACACACACGCACACACACAATATCGGGTACTATTTTTTTTAGGTTTTCACATATTTCCCCAAAATGATAGTTACTATCCCGGTGACCTAGGGACCTAGATCATCATAAACTACTGAAGGGTAAGGGACTATGTCTTCTTTTCTTTTTAAACTTTCCATAAATATGCCCGGCACATTCACCTACACTCCCACAACAATATATACTCATATTTAGAATATTCATCCACGTCTGTATGTAAGTTTGAATAGATCTATAGCTTGGAGAGGTGGTTAAGTAATTCTCTCCTAAGTCTTCCTCTGAACTATCCTGAGACTTGTCCTGTAGCCAATCTATGTGTTTATCCTTTAAGAAAAATTATCAGTGATTAAAACAATTTATCTTTTTCTTCCTGTGCATCCAATTTAATAAACATATTTAATGAGCAAAAGATTTCGAGAACAGAGGGAAATATAAATATAAATAAGTCATGGTCCCTCCCCTCAAGAAACACAGTCTAATGGGGAGACAGACACATAAGAAGTCTAATAAATGCTACTGTGTAGGTATAAAATATAAGGGGAGAGCAGTGTATTATCACTTTCTGTCTCAGTGTAATAAAATGGCAAATGCTTCCTTTCAGCTTTATTAAGTTTTTCTAATGTGGATAAGGAATCTTTTTCTATTCCCTTAGGAAGGCAGGCTTCTGTCCCTCATATATGTTCTTTTCCAAAAAGGACAAAGTTTCAGGCGACAGTGAGAATGTAAATCTCTGCAGTATGGTCTAGAACAAATCATATCTGGGAGGGATGGTCACTAAGCTAGCTAAGTTCTCGCTTTCCTCTTTCATTTGTCTTTGTCCTTCCTAGGTGCTGCCCCTTAGGAGTCAAAGCCAGAAATCAAGGGCATCTCCTCCTTCCTGGAGGGAGGGCACCAAAGCCTGATAACAAAGGCCTACTGTTTCACTTGAAGAGATCAATCTCAGGAAAGGAGAGAATAGAACAGTTAACCTTTAGCGTCTCTTGAAATCTTTGCTTTAAAATAATTTGTATTTTAAACACCTTAAAAAATGTACATACTTTTGGTGGACCTGCATATTCTAAATACTTATGTACCTATATATAAGGAAAAGATCACACTCTTGACTATTAATAAACACCCCCATGTTAGGAAGATGCTTTCTTTGTGTTTAAGAACAGAACAGGACCCATTAGAGTTCAGTAAAAAATGCAACTTGAGCAGTACCTATGATAAAATTTTCTAGAAAGTAGAAAACTAAAGAGTGCCTAGAACTATGCAGATACAGACCAGCTCTCACACATACCGTTTAGATGGACAGCTGAAATACCTATGCGGCCAATCCCCTCACACTTCTCTAAGTGCGGACCATTGCAGGTGCCCTGGCAACATCTCTTAAGCACTAAGAAGTGGAAGCCATCTAAATTCCCACAAGTTATTCTGAAGGAGATTCTGAAGAGAAATAGCAGATAACGGTTTTATATGCAACAAAACCCCTGAGGTTTTGTTTGCTCTTTGAGGTTAAAATCAAGGATTGTCAAACTCAGGTTAGCATTAGCCTAAAGGTGGGACAGCAACTGTATAATAAAGGGGGTTTCAAAAAGTATTTGAGTTCAACCATGGTCTGGAAAATTAGCTGCCATTTGGCGATGAAGCGGTGGGTTTAACCTTGAAGCAATTTAGTGACTTTGTGCAGCAACTTAGAAAATGGGAGTTTATTAAAACTATTTGCAATGGACTGTGTAGCACGCTTGAATTTGAAAATGAGATCATGTTTCTTAAATTCTTAATCAGAGGGATTCTGACCTACAGACACCATTTTGGGCATATTTCTTAAGATCAAGTTTGAAAGGTATTGAAAACGCCCAGTATCTACATATCTACGTATGGTCAGTGGTCAGTATGAGAGGCCTTTTTTTTTTGTTGTTGTTGCTGTTAAATTGAACTATCTGTTTATTTAGTCAACACCTCACCTTAATCCAGAAAGGACAGCTATCGAGTGTGATGCCTCCCCCTTTTAAGTTTTTTAATAAAAATTACATATATTTAAGGTGTACAGCGTGATTTGATATACAAATACATAGTGAAATGATTACTACAGTCGATCTATTTAACATCTCATCTCCTTACATAGTTACCCTTTTGTGTGGTGAGAGCATCTGAAATCTACTCTTTTAACAAATTTCCAGTATTCAATACAATATTGTTAACTATAGTCATCATGCATATTAGATCTCTAGACTTATTCATCATATGCCTTCCATGCAGAGATCATCATTCCACTCAGCTTTTTTGATTTCCAAATACTTGGGGTAGCTGAAAGCAATAAATGTCCTAATAATGTCCTAATATTGGCAAGACTGGCTATTTGTGAACTATATGCTGAACTGTATGATAAACTAGAGAAAACTATGTAAAAGTTATGCCTGTAACTCTTTAAGGTACATGATACAGCAGGGAATCACTTACACAACCTCAAAAAAATTGAGAAGGGAAATCAATCGTTTAAAAAAATGAAGGAATCAAATTTAAATTCTCAATACATCATGAGATGTGTTATAACTGTTTCAAATTCCTGTCTGAAGAATGAAGGGATGTTGTAGAACTATTAAATATATTAGTGTCAGGTGGCCTCTTGGCCTGGTGGAGAGCTCAAGTTTGTCCAAAGTATGATCTACCAGTGAGAGAATTAGTATTAAAAAAAATCACAGCAAAAGATAATCATTCTTTAGTTTAAGGCAGACCATTTAGTCTTCCTCCAAGCAACTGCTGCCTGATTTTAGAGATAACAGAAATTAAAAGCAGTCTCTTATTTATCATATGTCAAATTCAAAGGCATTACTGCTTGTGAAGACCCTATTATATTTTATTTGCCTATCTCAGAAAGAGATCTGCTGAACTGTCCTTAGTGCTTCATGTAGCTTTAAAGATTAGTCCTGCATCAGGTTATTCTAAGGCTTCCTACCCGCAAAAACACAGATGTCTCAAATCCTGAAACTCACTGAAATATTGATATAAGAAGTTATTTTAGCATAAGCAAGAATACTGTACTCAAATTTCTGTTTATTATCAAGTTTGCCTCCCAACTCTGCAAGTAGTAGAAAATAAGGTGTTTTATTGCATTTCAGAACTCTGTATGCACTCTTGGAAAAACAGAAATTTAATGGGCTTCTGGCATTTCAAGAACTCATTGTTGAGACTGTCAAAGGATTCAGTAAGGAATTCTAACAACTAGAACAGCAAGTCATTAGTGAGAAAGAAAAAAGCATCTCTAGTGAAATCTATGGCCAGTGGACTTTAAACCACACAAACAGCGTATTTTATTCAGACCATTTGAAGTTAGACATACCCCAAAGACAACTATACAATAATGGCTTGTCTCCTACTTCCTGGGTGATGTTGTTTTTAGCTTTTAATTGTTAGGAGGGTGGATCAGGTGAAGGGTTTCACTACTACTTGAAAACTAGCTCTCCAGGAAGGGTGAAATCAAGTCCTCTATAATGTGACCTTCCCTCATCTCCTCAGGGGAATTACATTTAAATATGGGCCAAAGGCTGGTCACAGGAATGAGACATTAATCATAGGATTTCAGGAAGTATCCTTTTGGGAAGCTAGAGGACAGGACAGGTGTCTCCCTGGAGCCTCCAAAAGTGCAATATGTAGGTCTGCTTTCTCAGATTAGGCTGAAACTCCAAGTGCTTGTTACAAATTGTCTTGGAATCCTCATCTGGTTTGTTCAGTTTATCATCAACTCCAGAATGACAAAGGAGGGTACACAGGAGTACTTGTATCAGGTAAAGTGAAATAATGGTTTCCTAAATAAAACTAATTTAAATTCTAGGTTAATTAGCTGCCTTGTTGGGGGGAGGGGGGAGAGGGACCACAGATTTGAAAGCTGTGTTTTTTTGGGTTTTGTTTTTTAATATTTGGGAAGGTTTTCAAGCAGTAACATATTAGGTATGCAATACTCTTGTCAGGTAGTGTGTGTTGGCTTTGGAAAGGTGAGAATTGTTACAGCAGGCTGCTTTCATTTATCAAGCTAAGCATGGACATACCTTTTGAAGGGCACCTTTGATCATATGGTTAATTTAACATTTGGGCTGAAGAGCTCAACATCACCAGAGATGGATCTGAATTTTACAGAGTCCCCCTTATCCAAACTACAGCACGCTTACTGCTTTCTTCCTGCATTCCCCAGATAGCCTCCAGGACCAGAGACCAGCACGTCATTTTGTCCATTTTCATTGGTCTGGCCACACAAGGAACATCCTGTTTAAATCTCAAGTGCTCAAATTGCCATGTTGAAACCAACTATCAATTTTCTCCACATTTAATTCGCAGCTTCTTGTCATTTTTTCATTTTTCTGCATTGGTTCCCATGGTAACAAGTCTGTTGGCAGAGAAAGTGTGACTCTGCTTTTAGCCTTCTGCACAATACAAAATCCTTCCAGTGATCCTCAGGCCAGTGTCATATAAAAAGGCAGCAAGAGTACAGTTCCCTAGGTTAATGCCTCTAATCCCTTACGCTACCACACGCACTTCCCACCCTATTCCCCAAACCAGGCCTGCTGACCGCAGAGAGGAAAGTCAGCATTCAAGGACACTGTCCAGAATCCCTTCACCTGTCGATACAAGTACTGAAAGGGCCAGGGCCCTATATCCAACTACAGAGGCAAGGATTGAACCTTTTGGTTCAGATGGCTTCCTGTTCTGTCAGTGACTTACCTGACATAAATGCATAATTAATGACAATGTCTTCTGGGGGCAGATGGAGAAGCAACTTGCCCTCATTTTTCTATAAAATTTTCTCAGTATGCATCTGAGATGTATACAGCCCAGGAGATAAGTATGTCTTGAATTATCCTTAAATCAGTGTCTAGTGATAAGACAGTAGGGACACTTAAACAGATTTTTTTCCTAATAAGTAAAGGGGTACGTGAGAGGGGGCCAGGGAGTCATCCCAGGAAACTGAGCTCCTGAAGAGGAAGAGATAAAGATTTAGTTACGTGAAGAAGACATTGTACCTTGTGGCTGAATGTGAACCATGGCGCTTCAGTCGGCACAATTCAGGGTTCAAGTATGGAAATCTAAGGAAATGAAATAAAATGAAAGCTAAGGAAATGGGAGTGTAGGGAAAGGAGTTTTTAAGAGTGAATCATCTGCAGAAAGGGAGCCTGCAAATAAGAATGGCTTCATGCAGACTTTGGCCCAACTCTATCCACAAAATATTTTTCCAAGTAATGTTTATTATATGTTTTCTTTTGAATTTTAGAATTCCTTTGTGGCTTGACATTAAGTTATATGCCTAGCAACCCCAAATCTCCTATGTCCTCAATATTTAGAAAAAAGCAGGAACTGTTCATCAGAAATTAAACAGTCCTCATATTTGAATGTGCTTTTAACTTTTTTCTTTTAGAAAAGTTAATGAATTCAGGGGAATGAAAATAGATGTTAGAAATTAAAATATAGGTATCTAAGCTATAGTTAAGAAAACTGTAAATGATTCCTTTTTTTGTTGGGTCTTAAAAAATATGTGATGCTTATGCACACTGAGTTTTAAAGTTAGCAGATTATATTGTATAAAGGTATTTTTGGCCCTTTAGAAATTATTTTCCTACATTAAGAAAAGTTTTCTTATATTAAAAACTTTTTATTGTGACTCAGGTTTTATGTCTCTGTATAGACATACATAGGTGTTTTTCTTTGCACACTTGTTTTGCACATGTAAAGTAATGAGGTGAAATAATGCCCAGGTATGCAGGTCAACTGACCTTTATGATAGCTAGACTAGTGAAAGTATTTGATGAATGGGAAAAAAAAAAATCACATTATATTTCTTTGTATCTTTCCCTAATCCCCTTCCCTTATTTAGTCAGGAGATCTTATGTAATTTTTTGAATAGTCCACAGGAAAACCAAGATGAAACTCTCAGGCAGATAGAACATAAAGCAGTTCCCATATTTGCTATGGTGATTTATTTTCAGAATGTACTGCTAAAATAAATGTTATTTTCAATACTTGCAGTCTTTCCAATCAGAGGACTCTTATTGGTCTTGAATGTGGAAAGGCATCTGTTCAGGGCAGAAAGGAATGTTTTATGCTAAGTTTTACTCTAGAAAATTTGGTTTTAGCTTTGATGACACCTAGTGTCAATGGAATGCAATAAACGTTTAATACTGCTTTATGGTGTTTAGGCATTTCCCTTTAACATCCTCAACTACGTTTTCCTCCTCAAAAATGCAAGCCTTAGTATTCACGAGAAAGATAATTCATAGACAGATAAACCAGATATTTTTGTGTCAAGAGCCAATCAAGTTTCTTTCTGTACTCAGTGTACAGAAGGGACTAAAGGAAGCTTAAGGACAATGACACTGTCTTCATATGAAAGAGGAATTTTTTCCTAGTTGAAAAATCGGAGGTAAAAATCTACTGAATTCTGTTTGTAAATTTCAAAGACCATCAAAAACAACCTTGCAAAAAGTAAGGTTTGCAGGTACCGTAGTTTCATTTTTCCCACTTTATAACCAGCCAAGGGCATGACCCCACCCAGCTGTATATAAGTAAACCATAAATATGAACCATGGTCTCTTTTTATTCAGAGAAGAAATATTAAATTAACAACAGCAATTCTAAACAAAGATAGTGATTAAATTTTAATTGGTTTGTTAAGAATTAAAAAGAAACTAGATACTATGTTTTTAGGATTTTTAAGTATCCATGAAAATTCTCTCATTCCTAAACTATTTGATAACTGATTTCTTTTGACCTCAGTTATTTTGGGGCATAATCCTTTTATTACTGTATAATGAAGCTCTAATTCCACCTATTTATATTAATATTTTTCCATATGCTAAACACATGCACACACACACAAATTTTCCATTTTTCATTTGAGGTCATATAATTCAGTTAGTGAAATATTTCACTCTTCTGTAAGTTTAAAAAAAAATCCTAAGCAGTGATGCAACATTGGGCCACTATTTCAGTAAACTGAAGACAGTCTCTAGACTCATATTCTTTTATGACATCTGACTTCTCTACCATATGTGCAGCTAAACAGTGACATCTTAAGGCCAAGTAACTAGAGCTCCTTTAGCCAGAGAAAGAACTTGAATTGGGATCTGTTTTCAAAGAAATTCCATTATATTATCAAGTAATTTTCAAGTTTACAATTTGCAACTGGTAGATCTTTGTAAGTGCTTCTTTATTTATGACTTCTTTTGCAGTCTTTATGAACATTTTAATGTGCACTAAACACTAACATTTTACAGACATACTGTATATTAATGCATGCATTTCACTGCATAGTTTATTGACACTACCCTTGTAAAGCTTTTATGGAAGAAACAACAAGCCACAGCGGTATAGCAAAAGAGGCTTAATTTTTATAAATTGGGGCCTTTTCTGTCTCTTTGCTAGCTTAGGTGGCTGTATACAAATTCGGGTGGGAGGGGGCTGGAAACACCTCTTACCATTTAAGGTTTTCTACGTGGGTGAACTCTAGCCAATTCAAAACAAAATGCTTACTTTAATAACAAATTTTACCATTTTATAAAAAGTTAAATCATGACATGTTTAATTGAAATGGCTGTATTGTAATTAATATTTTGAGATAATCGTGATTTTGAGCTCAAATTATATACAAAAATTGTCATTTTTGTATGTGTTAAAAAAGAAATTACTGTATGACAATTAACAGTACTTTTTAGTTGAATTACATATTGATGTAAATAAAAACTGAATGAAGACATATTTACTACTTTATTAACATAGATTGTGAATGTAGTTAATGTTTTTTTTGCAGTATGAGACCATGACAATCTTGAAAGCTACTTCATTTTATGTGCAAAGAAGTCCTATGAATCTATATTTTAAATTTACTGAATCAGTGAAATTACTTGGTCAGTTAATTTGCAAATGCAAGCTGTGTTCTCCAGTTTTATTTTACGTATTGACACTAATCAGTAAAGGTGTACAATGTGATTAGAATGCATTTTGAAGATGCTTTCTGTACAGATACAAAATACAGGGACTAAAATAATGCTGTGCAGTGTATAGCAGAGCCATTTTTCGGCTTTGGTGTACTCAACTTTTTCAGTATTTAAAAAAGTGTTTTGAATAACATAAAAGTCTCTTTATTGTATAAATAATAAAATGTCACCTTATTGTAAAATGGCTTTTGTTTAATACTGAAGCAGATTTCTTAGGCAGCCACAGAGTTGTTGTATGAAAAGGGCATGTTTCTTTTAAACCAAAAACATAAACATTGTAATCAATATTTGAAAAATGTAACTTTTTAATGAACATGTAGTATTTATCTTTATTAGCAATGATTTTTTTCATAATATGAGCATGTCTCAATCATCCAAAAGCTATCTATCCATCCATCCACCTGTCTATCTACCTACCTACGTACCTATCCACCCATCTATTTATATAAACTAATATACATTCTATTGATTAGTTACTTAATAGAATCACATAGTATGTTTTATAATGACTGACTAGCCTACTTCTGATATTTTTGGTATAAATACAAATGTTTATATTTGATTTTTATCAAATATAACAAATTGCCTTTTAGAAAATTACCAATGACTACAAGCATATTTAAAAATTTAAGACCCTGGAAATAAAAAAAATGCACAAGGATGGATTAGAACACATCAACAGAGTAATTATATATACAAATACCTGCTTAGTAAGTATTTAAACAAAATACATTTCAAGATGTCTATGTAGTATATGCTATTATTTTCTGTTGCTGTTATCCATAAAAATTAATAAAATTTCAGTACTTCCCAGTCAAGTTTTAAATTCAGAATTGTGAGAGCAATTATAACAACATTTTTATTACTTTCTCCACCAATAACTATATCTTATGTAGCATTTCTGTGACATTAGAAACCCCGACAAAATGATTTCATGAAACATGTAAAAAAGGCTAGGAAAAAATATTTCAACTACATAAACAAAAAAAAAGACAGTAAATATTAACTTGAAACTTATACTGACACCAACCACGTCATAAAAGTTCTATTATGGATAATGAAAAGTCTTACTTTTTTAAATGCCAAAGAACAGTATTAAATAAAATTCAATTCAATTTTATAGCCAATAAAAAGGTAGAAATTGGATGGTCATATTCAAGTCAATTGGTCATAATATACGTGACACAAACAGAAATGGGAAAAAAAACCCCATCTCTACAACAATGCTTTGTCATTATAAAAATATTAAAGTATGATAAATAAAAATTCACTTTTGAAGAAACTGTTTGCTGTGTTATAAGGGAATGAAAGTGAGGATAAATCTTATGCAAAACATTCAGAGCAAATGTATGAACACTATACGTGGTTACACCATTATAAATGCACGTGATACCTTAGAAATATGTTAGTTATCAATTTAAGAACTCTAAGAATTAACATGACCAAGATTATGTAACAACTCCAATTTAAGTAGGAATCCGGTCTCTCAAATATTCCAGAATAGCAGCTGTTCCTTTCATTAATATGGCTGCTCGAGGAACACGGAACGGATTTCCATCTAGTAGCAATGTCCTAAACAAAGGAGAGAAATTAAGAATTTAAAACATTTTCCATTAGGGAGGCTTTTCTTCTAATTTCATTTGCTATTTTATAAGTAAAATTTGTGTGCTTTTAAAAATTTGTCCCTTTTCAAATCTAAGCATTAAAACAATTGGAATTGTAACTACAATAATGACTGAAACAACATTAAATGAATACTTATTATGTGAAAGGTATTGTTCTAAGTAACTTACATTCACTGATTCTCTTAATTATCTTAACAATCCTGTGATGCAGGCACCATTAATATTTCTATTTTATAGATAAGGAAACACAAGTTCAGGAAGGTAAGAAAGGCTTGTCCAAGATCACACAGCTATTAAACAGAAGAGCTGCGATACGAACCATCGTTTTACCCATCACCTTCTCAATCCTATAATGACCATATACTAAATGGTTGAGTTATACTTATACAAGTGTTAGAATGAGCAAACTGACACTCATACCAAAGACTATAACACAGTCGATATATCCTTTTCCACACTGGGAACATTAACACGTCTGCCTTCATACTCCTTCCCTTGACCAGACACATATATAAAATCTATTTTAAATGTTCTGAAATGAGGTTCAGTTTAAGATCTAAGGTCTGGTTGATTTGTTTCTTTATTTAATTAATGAAATAAATTATAAGATAGAGACTTTTATATTAATTTTCAATAACTTAAGTGTTTATGTAAATAAAAGTCAAAGGATTCACAACATATTATACCGTAGATCTAAATTATACCTTCAAATATTCCTATGTGCCTTGGGAATTATTTTAAAGAATGATTTTCTTAATTTATAGAAAAAAGGTTAATTACAGTCAATCTTCATTACTCAAACAGACTTTGCTAATTTGCCTATTCACTAAAATTTACCAGTAACCCCCAAATCAATACATGTGGCATTTTGAAGGTCATTTTGGACATGCACAGAGCAGCAAAAAATTTGAGTCACTTGACAGGTACATTCCCAACTGAGCTCAAACAAGGTGACACTCTGCCTTTTTTGTTTCAGCTCCCATACTATAAACAAATGTTCCTTCCATGGTCTATTTAGTGCAACATTTTTTGTATTATTGTACTTTTTCTTGGTGATTTCACTGTTTATTATGGCCTGCAAGCGTAATGCTGAAGTGTCTTCTAGTTTTTCTAAGCACAAGGATGTCATGTATCTTACACAGAAGATACGTATGTTAGATAAGCTTCATTCAGGCATAAGTCACAGTGCTGTTTGGCCATAGCTCAATATTAATGAATCAACAATATTAAATAAGGCGTCTTAATACAGAAACACACATAACACAAGGTTATATGTTGATTGGCTGATGAAAACGTGACCAGAGGCTTGAAAGAGCCTAACTCTGTTCTTTTCCCTAGGGAGTAATGGTTTAGTATTCATTAATTTGGTGTTCACGGAGACTTTATAGAATACAACTATTGCACATAACAAGAATCAACTTACTTGTCTTCTATAATTCAGTGTTATGAGGTACCAGAGAAAGATACCAGTGCTGCTCTAGTAAAGTAAAATATGCTAAACCATCATATGCAGTTTTCAATATTTAAATTTTTCTGACACATTCTGTTAACTACTGGGCTTTCTATTCATGTCTCAAATTCCCTTTATATTCACTTAACAAGCACTTATTAGGTGCTTACTATGGTCTAGGCACTGGGGTAACTCTTTTCCAAAGGAGGACAAAGAAATGGTATAAATGAGTCCAAACAAAGCAGGATGGGAAATCAGAGGAGGGACTAACTCTGCCTGGAATATCGGAAAGGTTTTCAAAGGTGATAATTAGGTTGATTACTGATAAAAGCAGGGTAAAGGCACTTGAGGCTGAGGTAACAGCAAACACAGAGTAAGAAAGACCATACTGGCCTTGAAAAAATGGTAGTAGTCTGTAATCAGATATTGAAAAAACTTATATGCACAGCTAAGGAATTTATATTTCCTTGACATTTTTATGCAGTAGAGTTTCAGATTATACACATACATAGTGATGAGAAAAGTATCACTAGAAACAATCAATTGCTATATTTACACATATACATACTGTATAAACAAAACTAAAAAATATATTTGGTAACATTTGAAAAACAGAATTGGGATTCGGAGTTTTGTTACCTGTTATTTTTAACGGGACATTAAATGTTTTATTTCAACTTGCCTGCAAGAGTACCTCAAAAAACAAAAACAAAAACAAAACAAAAAAAACAACGCTTCAACAAATCGAATGGAAAAACTTAGTAGAATGGTGCATTTACCTTAAGTTCACACAATTACCGAGCTCTGGTGGAATTTGTAGGAGGTCATTATTTTGAAGGTCCAATGTAATCAGATTTTCCATTGTCTTCATTTTCTGAGGGTCCACAGATCCAACCTGATTGTTACTAATCAAAATTGTTTCAAGTGTGGGAATTCGATACAGAACTTCAGGTAGTATTTTGAACCTATTAGAACATGAACAGAACACCTAAATATATTAGAATCAGAAGCAAAATCATTCCTTCAAATAGATGGACCTAAGTTTGATATCATGAGATAAAGTTTTCTTAATGTAAGTTTTTAATATTTGGTATAAGTTCTGCATTTAAATTTTTCAGAAAATTTTTTTAGACTGGATTAATTCTGAAAACCTTGAAATATATGTTAAGTGGACAGACTTTAACAGTTTCTATTTAATGTATAAAATCAAACAAAAGTTTGGAGTAAATTCTCCTATGTTTTTCTTTTCTCATTCAGGAGACAAGGAAATCTTCCTGAAATGCTCTCTGTATAATGTCTCCATGTAGGTATTCTTCCTTAGTTCACTTTTACTTCTTATGAAAGAGAATCACTGCCAATATCTTAAGTAAAAGTTAGAGATTTATACTTTGCTTTGACTTAAGCTTCAAAACTTACTAGTTTTGTCATTTTTTCAACAACCATAAATACACTCATTTTGGTTTTTGAAAAAATGACAAAACTACTATAGGCTGCTGGTTTTCTCACCCAAAGCAACCCTGAAGATGCCACAAGAAAGATGGGAAAGCTTATGGCTCTCAGAGCAATTCTCAGTAATTAACACAAAATCCCTGAGGATCTCTTGGGGGACAGAAGCTAGTTTGGTTTTAGTGTGAGGCAAACTGCTGCCTCAACTAGAAAAGACAAGGATGAGCTGAAAGAAAGCTTTATAGTTGGCCTTTTCACTTCCCCATACTGTCCTTCCTTTGCTGCCTTGATGTTTAAAAAAAAAAAAGCAATAATGAAGGGTAAACTCAAGGCACCTCTGAAGTTACAGAGGGATCAGAGAATCAATAACAAGGAGTACAGATGGATGGACCAAACCACCCTAAGTAGTACCTCCTCTTTTTCCCGCACAACCCATAAACAAGGTAATTAAAAAAGACATAGCTCACCAGTTAACACAGAAGTTAGGGTTAGGTTTTGCCAGCTCCCCAAAAGACATTAATTAACAATGCAATTGATAGCTCAATAGAGAACCGACAGTTCAATTCACAAATAAAAATTAGAAGAAACCTGAGAAGTGCATATATTTTTAAATAATGGCAACAGTGGTATAACCTACACATGAGAAAACACAAATAATAGAGTAGATGGAACAAAAACTTAAACAGGCAATATTTTAACATCACTGCGCCTTAGATTCCTCATCTGTAAATGAGGAATAATAATAGTACTAAACTTATATACTTGTTATAAGGATTAAATGAATGCATATGAAGACCTTGGTATAGTATCTGTAATATATTAAATGATAGCTACTAATATTTACATTAACTTGTTACCAGAATCAACTTTCACCATAGGAAACAATATGACATAGCTGTTAAAGAGCCCAGCTTCTAGAGTCAAACCACCTGGGCTCAAACCCCAGCTCTATAATCTATGTGAACCTTAAGTGAGTTACTTAATTCCTAATCCTCGATTTCTAAATGGACATAATAACAGAACCTACCATGTAGGGCTTTTGTGAGTATTAAATGAGGTAATACATGTAAAGTACTTAGTCCAGTGTCAGCAGATAATAAATATTAATAAATAAGCTCCCAATAAATATTAGCTATTCTTAATTATTAGTAGTATCTTCATAGTGTTTACAGAATAAAATCTAAATTTCACTAGGCATAAAAAGCTCTTAAAGGGCTGGCTACTGCTTACACACCCAACTTCATCTGTGACTTCCACTCTTCTACTTCCCCACTTTATGGTCCGAGCCATATTGAACTTCTTGACGTGTCCCATCATTTTCTCACATCCTTGTGCCTTAGTACATGCTATTTGCTCTACATGGGATGCCATATCCCTGTGTGTCTGGAAAATGTCTATTTTCCAAGCCTCAGTTTCAGAGCTACCTCCTCTACCTTCAAGTAATCTCTGGAAACACCTATGTCTATGCACTGTGCTTCCACTACAGCGATTAGAATTATTTATTTGCATATTTGTCTTCCTACTAGCTTACAGGTTTCTTAAAATGGGTAAAAGAAACAAAAAATCTACTAGACATCAGTTGTGAAAATTCTAAAAAAGCAACATCACTTTTAATTCTAAGTAGAACTAAGTGAAAATAAACCTGGATATTTAAATAAAGAAAACATATAGGGCCTTTTTGTTTATTTGGCTCTTTTAGTTGTATTCTCTAGTAAGACCTACAAATTTTCCACAGAAAATTGTTATTCAGATTTGTCTGTTCTGTTTCTTACCTATTAAAGGAAAGGTTGATTGTTTGTAGTCTTATCAATGATTCCATTTCTTCAGGCAAAGAATTTAAAAAATTATTCCTAAAATAGAGAGAAAAAAGATGATTTACAAAGTTTGAAAATTTGTACAACTTTAATTTATAATTAAAATGTTGACCAGGGGGCTTCCCTTCCCTGGTGGCACAGTGGTTGAGAATCTGCCTGCTAATGCAGGGGACACGGGTTCGAGCCCTAGTCTGGGAAGATCCCACATGCCGCGGAGCAACTAGGCCCGTGAGCCACAGCTACTGAACCTGCGCGTCTAGAGCCTGTGCTCCGCAACAAGAGAGGCCGCGATAGTGAGAGGCCCGCGCACCGCGATGAAGAGTGGCCCCCACTTGCCGCAACTAGAGAAAGACCTCGCACAGAAACAAAGACCCAACACAGCCAAAAATAAATAAATTAATTAATTAAAATGTTGACCAGACAAAAATTTACGCAGCTCAGTTTGTCAATTCTTGATTTCATTAAGGCTGTGTCCTGAGAATTCTGAATCGGTCAGCTGCTTCAAGTATTTGATTAATGTACCAAATCCTAATAGCAATGTGCAACCAACTGATACTGCAATTAACTCTTTAGTAATAGATTTAACAGGGTAAACACTGTAAACTAATCCCTTATCTCTTTCAAACTGCAATCAACAATACTTTCCACAGCCAGAGCCCTTTCGGTTATGCTTATAAATACTACATTATTTGATATCACAAGTATTATAAGTATTTGGTGAATAGAAATATTTCACATATAGACATTAAATTCTACTCCAAAAACAACTGAAAAATTACATGAAAAAGATGAAACAGGAAAATAAAGAGATTCTATATATTTAGAAACTTGGAGCTTTCTACTACATAAGTATTAAGTAAGTCCATTTCTACTCTAAGTTTAGAATTTCAATTTGCACAATGTGTAGTTTTTTAAGATCTTACAATAAAACACAGCAGTAAAGGGAATCTCATTTACTACTGAAAAGATCTGGGAGCAATTTTAGAAGAAAGGTTAACAAGAAGGTAGAAGCACTCTAGAGGCCGTATAAGTACTAATAATAGAAAATATTTGTGAAAAAGTTATATCCAACTAGATGGCTATCTATCACAATTGAATAATTTTCTCTAACCTATATCTTTGCATTCAGAAGTCAAGCCTAATATATGAGTCATACTTTCTCAACTCAACATATGTTCTTTTTTCTTTTCTCTGTACTTTTCTCCAGTTATTGTCTTTATTAATTTGTGCTGAATAACACAATGATGGTTTCTATAGTTTCCTGGAGTCTTATACCTACTGACAGCAAACATAAAAGCGCATTTTAGTCACTTAATTAGAAATTTCCAGGTATAGTTATAGACAGAGGCATGCGCGTGTACACACACACACACACACACACACACACACACACACACACAGGAGAATGGGATGAAAAATAAAGTCAGCAGCAATGGGGGCAGGAATTTATTCTCACTGTTCCATTAATACTGAACTAAAATGAGGTTTTAAACTGTTTTGCCAGTGTAATTGCCCCTGGAAAACAGAAGCAATTCCACATTTAGCAGGAGCAGAGTTATTAGTATATTTGCTTTAATCCCATAAAAAAAAATTTTGTCTGTACAGGAAGAATAAATCTTCAAACAGATATAAATAGCTTATTGTAATTTAACTATTGTTTGAGCAAAGCAAGAGCAGCTAAAAATAACAACATATGAGCAGTAAGAAGCCCAGGTAATAGAAACATATTTTACAAATTAAGTTTTAAAGCCCAAGAAAATAAATGACTGTCTAACCCTGAAATACCTATTATTACCCTCAAAAAACTGTGACACTTCTGATCCTGTCACTTCAATTTAGGACATATTTAAACTCAACTTCCTATTACCTCTGTAGAGCCTTGAATAGTTTCTTTTCTTTTTATTGCCACTCATAGTGTTCTTTTTCTTTATTTCTTGCCTTGCATGGTTAATATAATATTTTGAAACCAAACAGGTTCTTTTTGAGAGAAGTCATGCTAGCTGTTGTGCCAGCATAGGGTTTTGACAGTCTTATGCTAAAAAAGAAACAATGTGAAGCAAACACTTTCCATGTGCTATCTGTAATTTTGCCTAAGCATGAATCTAAAGAATGTATTAATATTTTCTAATATTTTAAGTAATTTTGTCTTGTCACATAACTTGTAAATTACCTTCAAATGACATCTGATTAAAATATTTCCTAAATGCTTAATTACAGATTTCTCCTAAAATGTTATTAATAAACTAAAGACCAATTTCTTTTCTTAGAAAAACATGAGGGGAAGGGCAAAAGTTAGGTAAAAAACAAAGATAAGTTACTATTAAAAAAGGGAAGCAAGGCTTCCCTGGTGGTGCAGTGGTTAAGAATCTGCCTGCCAGTGCAGGGGACACAGGTTCAAGCCCAGGTCCGGGAAGATCCCACATGCCGCAGAGCAACTAAGCCCGTGGGCCACAACTACTGAGCCTGCACTCCAGAGCCCGAGTGCCACAACTACTGAAGCCCACGTGCCTGTGCTACGCAACAAGAGAAGCCAAAGCAATGAGAAGCCCGCACACCACAACGAAGAGTAGCCCCCACTCGCCACAACTAGAGAAAACCCACACACAGCAATGAAGACCCAACGCAGCCAAAAATAAATAAATAAAATAAATAAATAATAAATAAATAATTTTTTTAAAAGGGGAGCAATAGTATCAATAAATACCTCAGATCTAAAAAAGTTAATTTTTGAAGCATACATAATTCCAAGGATATAAAGGAAAGCTTATTAAAACTGAGATTGACATCAGAAACCATTTCCTTCAGTTCCACAATCCTGAAACAAAAATAATTTTTAAATGTTAATACTATTTGAATTCACTGTCAGAACTTCAAAACTACAAGCAGACTATAGAGGAAAAAAAATCTTATATTATTTTTGCTAATTAAGATTTTCTGTAACTGTTACTTTTCTCATAAAAATTGCAATCAGTTTGGATGTGTAACTGATCAAAATAGGTTTTTAAAAACAACCATAATATTATCTGTCCAAGAATTTCTATTTGACCTTAAGTGTAGATTGAAGTTTAAGAAACCATTCAGTTTATATTTAAACCAATTATGGACAAAAAAAGTTAAATCTAGGCAATGTTTATACTATATCTGTGACTTGAATCCATAAAATAAATTGTTAGACAAATATTCTGTAACATCGTAGTTATCGTTTTAGACTCCATAATATAAAACCATCTAAGTACCAGAAGTATCTGATACATCAAAAAGCTTTTTAAATATGATATGGCAACATTTTAAAAGTATAGTATCTCTTATCCAAATTATCATTTAATCATGATAATCATGATTGCATGAAAACAGTAAGTTAATTCCTAGGTTTGCTAAGTGTTACTACTAAGCAACTTAAGCCAAATACTTAGAGAGGAAGAATTAAATACTTCTAAGTAAACCTGATCATAATTTAAGAACAAGAGATGTTATAAATGATTTGCCAAAAAACAAAAGTTAAACTGTAAATCGTTTTTGTCTATCATATTAGCAAAGAAAAAAAAAAAGAAAGAAAGAATATCAAATGCTGTGCTAAATAAGATTCTGTGAAAGATACCATGAGTCTGGATATGTAACTGATAAAACTTTTTTGGAAAGCTTTTGGACTTATGTATCGAGAGCCATACTCTGATTTAGTAATTCTTCTGAAAATTTGGCTTAGAGATACAATGTTTTGTTTTATTTACTGCCATAATCAAGCTTATGGTATATATATAAATTACATTTTTAAAGTATTGTTTACAACACGGGAAAATGTTTATGACAAATAAACCAGTCAAGATATGAATTATATGTATAATTCTAAATGGGTAGCAGCTTGAAATAAAATATGCCAGGAAGTCAATAGAATAAATCAGTGATGAGACCATAAATTACTTGTCTCTTCATTTAGTCTAATATTTTATAAATAAGTATTATTTTTGCAATCAATTTTGACTTGTGAAAAAAAAATGACGAAATAACTGTGGTAACA
The DNA here is from genome assembly GCF_028021215.1 of Eschrichtius robustus. Lineage (NCBI taxonomy): Eukaryota > Metazoa > Chordata > Mammalia > Artiodactyla > Eschrichtiidae > Eschrichtius > Eschrichtius robustus. The sequence goes on from NC_090826.1 coordinate 60,876,367, forward strand.
GAATAGCATACTGTTTTGCATAAAAATAACCAGACGGTGGGATAAAATGAGAAAGTAAGCAATAACATAATATCTTTTAACTCCTTCCATCTTCATCCCCAATCAGCTTGTTTGATCCAGGATCCCCAAGGCAAACTTGTCCTATCTAAGAGCCAATCTAAATGCTCAACTATTCTATCAAATACCTTCTGAACACTTTAAACAAGAGAGAAAGAGAAGATGAACTAGATCTCCTTTCTCAGTAGAATCTCTTAAAGTTATCATCTTTCAAGATCTACATTCCTCAAACTATTCTCTGTAAATAGAAAGCAAATAATAGTTTGTCTGACTTTTTAAAAATTTTAAGCATCTAAAAAAAATTTTGGGCAGTCAGATGAAATTTCCCCAATACATCATCTTTTTTATTCTTTTTCTTTTTTTTTTAAGTACTTAAGTATTTATTAAGTGCTAGGCACTGGTTAAATGCTTTAAGTGGATATGTCATTTAATTTAATTCTTATAAATAAGTCTATTATTATCTCTACTTCACAGCTGAGGAAACTAAGAGAAGCTAGTTAACCTGCCCAAAGCCACAAGGCTCACAGATCTGGGATACAGATACAAGCAACTGACTCTACTGCCCAAATTCTTTATGATTATTCTATCCTGTCTCCCATACTGCTGTTCTAATTGCAAGGCTATTTGTCAACTTTCTTTGGGTATATAGTTAACGGCAAGGTAACAATCATTTTTAGAAGTTCAACACTATACTAAACTAACATTCTCTCAAAACCTAAAGATTTTGCTATAATTAACATCCAGAGAGATGTATTAAACAGTACAAAGTACAGTGCAAATGAGTTATAATGTTTGTAAATGAAGAATCCTTTTCTAGGAGGAAAATGTTAACAGAGTTGTCAATTTTGTTTTTACTATCAGTGGAAAAATTCACTGGCTTGGCAATTCATTAACATAAAGCCCCAAATTCCTATTAATCTACATGAAATTGGCTTTAGATGGTCTCTTAAAACTTTCCTCTGATATTTCACGATATAGGAAAAAAGTAATATTTTTAATAATTCTAATACCTATTTTCCAAGTTTAAAATGTAAAAGAAAAAGAAAGTTTTAACCTATCTCTCAGAACCAATGTTAAAAGTGCCTCAGGGAATACTTAAGTAAATTTTACCAAATCCCTCAAATATTAACAATGTAAGAAATTTTACATATACTTTTTAATTAAAAAACTATGAAAAATAATTATTCTTGCAACTAAGATGCAAGTACAACTGAGAATGATTCACAACTTAACAGAAATAGCATCACGAACAGTTCTTACCTTTTGGGAATTTCACATAGCTGATTCTTACTGAAGTTAACAGAAGTGATAATGTTACTTTTTACTGCATCAAACACTTCATCAGGAATCAAAGTTGTTTGTTTATCACTAAATGAAAAATGGTTTAAAATGCATCATTCTTAGCAATCTGGAAAGATATGATTATTGCTTTTCATTTTAAAGGCCTTTAAAGATTTCATAAGGAGATTTTTCAAGGTAGTTGATTATGAAGTTCTGTAAAAAATGCCAAAAAACCTGCCAACCCACAAAATGTTAACTGTTAGGCATTCAGACAACATATTGTGTCATAACACTTTGTGCCAGACCTTCTGTGTAGTCATATACTCAATGGGAATAAAAACAGAGAGATACCTTCAGAGCCTAAGATGTCCAAAAGTCATACAGTAAAGGAACAGTAAATAGATTCCTCTACCTCAGAGTAAAACTAAATGTATAATTTAAAAAACTGTTCTCACCCCTTTTCTTAAAAATCTCTAACAGAGGTTAGCTCTCCACTTTCTTTGGGTATATAGTTAACTATAAGACAACAATCATTTTTAAAAGTTCAACACTGTACTAAACTAGTTTTCTCATAACCTAAACCAATTTCTCTCTCATTTAGCATGTGAAAAGGTACACAGGGTAGTGGCCTTGGATTAAACTATTCCTGGTTCTTCCATTAATAAAATAAGCTTTGTAATTTACCTTCCTTAAACCTCAGTTCTATGAAATTAGAATCTGAAGAATTATTCATTGTTATTTATGTCAGAGTTTTTGCAAATATAAATACATTTCCTTTTCATTAAAATTTTCAGTTATATTTTCAATAAAATATAAATTTAATCTTAAATGAAAGTATAGTAGAACTCTGACACTTGCAGATTTAACAATTTGATGTTATAATTAGCTGTTATGCTTATGTTATTCTTTTACAGTTTTTAATGCCTAACCTCATCCACTTAAAAGAATCTTCAATGGAATGTCGAATGACTGTATGAGCAAGAAAACAATATTACATATAATGTGTGTTATGGGAGAACTGTATAAGAAAAGCATACAGTATACAGAAAGATAAAAAGATTAAAAAAAAAGATAAAAAGCCTAGATTTCACTGTTATTATGCCTTCCACTTTTGCTTTCAGGACTCATTTTCTGCTGTGCAGACGGAGCACTTCTATCTTTTCCATCAGAAATGCTCAAGTCATGGGAAACTGATTTATTCAAATTAAACTTTGAAGATTTATGCTATGTTTAAAACTTTAGTTGAAGGCATTTATGCCTTAAGATTGGGAAATAATTTATATTTTAAATAGGATACTCCTGTCCAATTAAAGTCTCCAAGGAAAACAAATTACAATAAATTTAGAATCAAAACAATTTAAGATGTATGGTCTTAAGTGCTATCTTCATTATGCTTTTGTGACATCTGTACCTTTAAAGAATGGGAATGATTATACCGCACCAAAAAAAAAAATTGTATCAATACTACTTGATAGATTTTTTAAATGATTAAAAGCAAGAGCATATGTGAAGTACCTAGTACAATGTCCAGCACAGAATAGAAACTCAATAAATCATATCATGCAGGGTGGAGAGAATGGAAGCCAGAGATAAAAGGAATTTTAAGCTAAGAAATTCCAAGGCAGGAATCAAGTCTGTCTGATCATTCAGTGTATTACAACACCTAGCATAGAATTTGATACATACCTAGTAGACTCCAAAAATATCTACTGAATAAATGCATACATTATGTATAAGATAAGACATGATAAATTGCTATGTTATGCTATGAGAAGAAGGACACACTACAAGTATGGAAGAGTACTACCCTGTGTTACAGTGTCAAAGAAGGAAGGTGGTTTAGGGTAGTGATTTCTATGTGAATGGAACATAACAAATCTGAAACAGAGACTGAATCTTAACCGCTCAGCAGGTGGTACCTACTGATACATTAAGGAAAAGAGGCCAGAAATTAATGCTGGCTGTGTGGGTAACTGAACAAATCCAGTCACTATCTGACTTGAGTCTGTATTCTTTTTTATTTTCATTACAATACCCAGACATGAGCTAATCACTGCAAGAGCTTTGACAGTACTGGTTGTTTTTATCATTGTTGCCTTAGATAGTACTGAAGAATACTTGACAACCACTTCCAATCTCTGCACAGGTATCTTCTTTCTCCAATCGAACACACACCCATAATATATAAAAATTATTAGGCTTCTGCCTCAGTTTATATACCAACATTGTAATTATTTCAGGTTTAATATATGTGCTACCAGAGCACATTATTATGACATATTATTTGACTTGTATTCAAATATATAAACAGAGTACAACCTCTCACACTTTGCCTGCTTGAGGTGTTCATTAAATAAATGATACTTATTTTTTAGTTACCAATATAGGAGCCCCTCCAATATAAAATTCTCTCTGGATGCTGGTAACTGAGTCAGAAAATTTTATTACCAATGAATACTGTCACTCTTATTTTTTATAATAATAAAATTGTTCTTTATTATAAAAATTTTACTATTAACGACTGTTTATCTATCTCTTAAGCCTAATAAACACAAATCACCTAAGGAATGGGCATTTAAGTTCACTGTACTTTTAATATGCTTTTATCTCATCACTGTTTTTGCAATTGCTATTATTCTAAGTACTAATGCACTCTGATGAATTCTTCACCAATTTTTCTGAAGGATTATTTCTGAAAGTTTCCTATGTGTTTTGCAACATTTAAAAGAATGAATTACATACCTATAGTCTAATATTTTTAATGAGATGATGGCGTGTACATTGACTCTAGATTCACTTGGTAGTGTCATGGCAGTCTCAGTAACAGAATCACTTTGGCTAGGTCCATCATCTGGCAAAAGAAAAGTTATATAAAAACCAATATTTATACTGCAAAGTCATTTTTAAAATTCTTAAAAATACTTAAAAATAGTTTACATGATTTCTATTGACAGATATTACTGGTGAAAATATCTTCTCATATGCTTTATTTCCAATATCTCAAATCTAGATCTAGAATTTAATCTTTAATAGAAAGAAAGTTCAAAATATTTTAATAAATCCTACCTTAAGAAAGTTTAGGAGTAGGAAAGAATAAAGAATAACTACAATGTCTCAGAAGAAACAATGACAAGCAATCCTTCCTCTTAAGCAAAAATAATATGGTATTACTTCTAATGAAGGAATTTGTTAACAAAGGAAAAGTATTATTTCCCAAAAATTTCTACCAAATAGGCATCTGCCTATCTTTTCAGTTTAGGATACTATGAAGCTGATTATCCCCAATCATTTAAAATCTGTCAGTTTGCATAGTCAAGTAAGCTTTTGGTACATTACTCACATTAAGATCTTTCTTAGCAAATGTAAGACTTTATTTTAAATAGATATTTCCTAACATGCATACCTACTTACACATTTACATACAATCAACCCTTTCACTAATCTCCAGAGACTGTTTAATGTTTCACAGTCATAATATGGCATAAAAAACAAAACAAACAAAAATCATACACACTTAAAAGAGACAGCTTTGTGATTTTTTGGCAAAAGAGACTTCAGCAATCTAGACAGAAATAAGACTATTAATTTTTAGCGATGTAAAAATGATAAAACGGTCCTAGTATTCATATGTTAAGAGCAGAGGCTTGCCAAAAGAACACTAAAAAAAAAAAAAAAAAATCAGTAGTATTCCTGATCTTGCTTCAACCCAGTAGGCATTTAATGAACATTTGTTGAATAATACCAAGTGTATTTCTCTTGCATTAAGCTCATCAGTTATTCATTAATCAATAATTATTAAGTGATTATTTTCCACACAAATACATATCATATAAATATTTTATTTACAGAGGTAGCACAGAATAAATGACAGAATATCAAATAGAAATAAAAAACACTGAGAGAAATATTAATACCAAGTGAAATGCTTTGGTATTTAGAAGTTCCCTAGTGATTTGGTTATGTCACTTTAAAAAATATGTAATATATATTGCCAAATTACATCAGCAGAGACACATATTAAACCAGCAACAAAACCCAGCATTATTTTTTTAAATATACATGTATATCAGCATGATTACATATTGAAATAGAATATTCTCAACACTTTCCAAAGAGCTACTTTTAATAATCAGCATCAAGGAGAATGTAAAGAGAGAGGCTGTTGTCTCTTGGGAGGGGACTACTGTGAGACATAGATTTATTTTTCATTGTACGTTCTTGTATATTGCTTGAATTTTTTTTACCATATACATTTATTGACTTTTTGATTAAAAAAACTAAGATGGCAATATTCCATAAACTGATCTAGATTCAATGCAATCCCAAGCAGAAACCCAGCTGACTTCTTTGTAGAAATTAACAAGCTGATTCTGAAATTTGTATGCGATTGCAAGAAACCCAGAATAGCCAAGACAAACCCGAGAAAGAAGAATAAAGTAGGAGGACTTACACTTCCCAATTTCAGAACTTAGTACAAAGCAATGGTAATCAAGATAGTGTAGTACTGGCACAGGATAAACATACAGATCAATGGAATAAAATTGAGGGTCCAGAATAAATCCAACATTTATAGTTAAGTGATATTCAACAAAAAATGCCAAGACCATTCAGTGAGAAAAGAAGTCTTTTCAACAAATGGTACACAGAAACTGGATAGTCACAAGCAAAAGAATGAAATTATACCCTTATCTCATACTATATATAAAAATTAACTCAAAGTGGATCAAAGACATGAATGTAAGAGCAAAAGTATAAAACTCTTAGAAGAAAAAATAGGAGAAAATCTTCATAAAACAGGATTTTGCAAAGGACTTTTAGATATGAAACCAAACACATAAGCAAAAAACGAAAGAAAATGATTCCATCAAAATTCAAAAGAAAACTTGTGTTTCAAAGGACCCTATCAAGAAAATGAAAAGACAAACCCACAGAAGCCTAGAAAATATCTGCAAATCATATATCTGACAAGAGACTTATATCTAGACTACATAAAGAATTATTACATCTCAATAATAAAAAAAATTAAAAATTGGGCAATGTATCTCAAGAGATATCTCTCCAAAGATGTACAAATGGCTAATAAGCACATGATGTTCAACATTATTATTCATCAGGGAAATGCAAATCAAATCTACAATGAGATACCACTTCATACCCACTAGAATGGCTAGAATCAGAAAGTCAGAAAAGAAGTGTTAGTGAGGATGTGGAAGAATCGGAACCCTGATACAATACTAATGAGAATGTAAACTAGTGCAGCTGCTTTGTGAAAAACAGTCTGGCAGTTCTCAAATGACTTAACATAAAATTACCATATGACCCAGCAATTCCACTCCTAGATATATATGCAAGAGAAATGAAAACACGTTCACACTGAAACTTGTAAATAAATGTTTATCACTGCATTATCCATAATAGCCAAAAGGTACAGCAGTTCTTTTTGAGGTGATGAAAATGTTTAAAACTGACTACGGCAATGGTTGTACTTACCTGTTAATATAGCAAAAAACATGTAGTTGTACAATTCTAATGGAAGAATTGTATGGCATGTGAATTACATGACAATAAAGCTGCTTCTTATTTAAAAAAAAAAAAGTTGTATTTCCCAGCTCCCCTTACATGAGTGGCCGCAATATAAGTTCTGACCAATGGCATGTGAGAAGAAGTCATGTACAGTACAACAGCTTAGTATATATCCTAATATATTTAATCGACCTTGTACCCTATAATGCCATAAAACATACCTTTTTAAAGTACAGAAATCATACAATGTCTACTCTCAGAGGACAATGAAATTAAACTAGAAATCAATAACAGAAAGATAACTGGAAATTCTCAAAATATGTGATTATTAAACAACACATTTCTGAATAACACATAGCTCAAAAAAGAAATCTAAAGAGAAATTCTACAATATTTTTAACTACATAAAAATAAAAACACAACTTATTAAAATCTGTTGTATGCAGTGAAAGCTGTGTTTAGAGGGAAACTCACAGCACTCAATGCATATACCAGAAAAAAAGAAAGATCTAAAATCGCCAATCTAAGTTTCTACCTTAAGAAATTAGAAAAAGAAGAGAAAATTAAACCCAAATTAAGAAGAAAAGAAATAAGAAGAATTAGAGTAGAAATTGATGAAATTGAAAACAGGAGATCAATAGAGAAAAATCAATAAGACCAAAAGCTAGTTATTTGAAAAGATCAATAAAAGTAGTATGCCTCTATGCCAGGCTAACTAAGAAAAAAGGAGAGAGGACACAAATGACTAATATCAGAAATGAAAGAGAAGACATCACTGCAGGTTCCATGCACACAAAAAGGATAATGAAAGAATACTAAGAACAATTCTATGTCCACAATTTTGATAACCTAGATGAAATGGATGAATTCCTAGAAATACACAATCTTCCAAAACTCACACAAGAAAAACCAGACAACCTGAATAGGCCTATTATCTATTAAAGAAATCGAATCAATAATTAATAACCTTCCAAAACAGAAAGCACCAGGCCCAGACAGTATGACTGGTGAATTCTACCAAACATTTAAGGAAGAAATTATACCAATACTCTACAATCTTTTTCCAAGGAAAGAAGCAGAGGGAATACTTCCTAACTCATTCCATGAGGCCAGTACTACCCTAATACCAAAATCAGACAAAGAAATTGCAAGAAAATAAAACTAGAAAGCAAAATCTCTCATGAACATACATGTAAAAATTCTCAACAAAATACTTGCAAATCAAATCTAAAAAAGTAGAAAAAGAATTATACACCATAACCAACTGGGATTTAACCCAGGCATGCAAGGCTAGTTCAGCATTCAAAAATCAACTAATGTAATCCTTCGTATCAACAGGCTAAAAAAGAAAAATTACATGGTTATATCAGTAGATGTATAAAAAGTGTTTGATAAAATCCAACAGGCATTCATGATAAAAACTCAGTAAAACAGAAAAAAGAGAACTTTCTTAACTTAATAAAGACCATAACAGCCCTACAGCTGTCATAATTAATGTTGAGAAACTTGAAGCTTTCCCCCTAAGATCAGGTACAAGGCAAGGATGTTCCCTCTCTCCACTCACTCCTCTTCAGCACTGCACTGGAGGAAGTTCTTGCTAATGCAATAAGACAAGAAAAGAGATAAAAGGTACACAGATTGGGAAGGAGGACATAAAACTGTCTTTGTTCACAGACGGCACAATCATCTTGTTAGAAAATCCAAAAATAACCTCCTGGAACTAATAAGTGATTATACTATAGTAAGGCTGCAGGATATAAGGTTAATATATAAAAGTAAATTGTTTTCCTCTATATCAACAATGAACAAGTAGAGTTTGAAATTAAAAACACAGTACCATTTACATTAGCATCCAAAACTGAAATACTCAGGTATAAATCTAATAAATGTGAATAAGAACTATATGAGGAAAACTATAAAACTTCGATGAATGAAATCAAAGAAGATCTAAATAAATGGAGAGATATCCCATATTCATGGATGGAAAGATCCAATACTGTCAAGATGTCAGTTCTTCCCTATTTGATCTATATATTCAATGTAATTCCAATCAAAATCCCAGCAAGTTATTTTGTCAGTATCAACAAATTGATTCTAAGGTTTATATGGAGAGGCAAAAGAGTCAGAATAGGCAACATAATATTGAAAGAAAAGAACACTATTGGAAGACTGATGCTATCCAACTTAAAGACAGTAATTAAGACAGTGTGATACGGCAAAAGAACAAAGAGATCAATGAACAGAATAGAGAATCCATAAAGAGACCCCCATAAATGTAGTCAGCTGATCTTTGACAAAGGAGCAAAGGTAATACAATGGAATATACAAAGGCAAAGACAGTCTTTTTCACAATGATGCTGAAACAATGGGACATCCATATGCAAAAATTAGCAACTTTATTCATAACTGTCAAAACTTCGAAGCAACCGTGACGTCTTGCAGTAGGTGGGTGAGTAGATAAACTGTGGTACATACAGACAGTGAAATATCATTCAGTGCTAAAAGGAAGTAAGCTATCAAGCCTTAAAAAGACATGAGGGAAGCTTAAATGCATATTACTAAGTGAAAGAAGCCAATCTGAAAAGGTTACAGACTGTATGCTTCCAATTATTTGACATTCTGGAAAAGACATAAATACAGAGACAAGAAAAAGGTCAGTGGTTGCCAGGGATGGCAGGGATTGTGGGAGGGAGGGAGGATGAATAGGCAGATCACAGAGGATTTTTACAGCAGTGAAAATACTTTGTATATTACAATGATGAATATATGGCATTATACATTTGTCCAAACCCATAGAATGTACAACACCAAGAGTGAACCCTAAGGTAACTATGCACTTGGGGTGATTATGATGTGCCAATGTAGGTTCATCATCCTTTGTAAAAAATGTACTATTCTGGTGAGTGTTGCTGATATTGGGGGAGGGTATATGTGTGCAGGTAGAGGACATATGGGAAATCTCTGTACCTTCCTCTCAATTTTGTTGTAAACCTTAAACTAGTCTAAAAAAAAGGCTTTAAAATTTTTTTTGATTGTTCTGACATGACTTCTAACTGATTTATATCAGAATAATCAATCTTTCTTGAGGAGAAAGTATATCTGGAGAAAAAAGGGCACTCTCTGATTGGCAGAAAATGAGAGTCTTAGAAAATTATGTCAATTTATTTGAAGGGCAAAGTGGAAAATATAAATTACTTAAGTATACAATTATCTTATTTATTTAACATCTACTGACTGACAATATGGTGCTAGACTAGGCTGTGCATAACCAAGAGTTGTGAGCTAAATTAACAGCTACTGTATTTAGCCACTAAGTTTTGGAGTGGTTTGTTATGCAGCATTACACTGGCACAAAAAAATTTTTTCTTAATGTTCTACATGTAGTGTGTGCTACAGTAAAATACATGAAATAAAAACTGGAATAAATCACAATTTTAGTGAAACATTAAAAATTAAATTTATGGTAATTTTTCTTTTGGTGCATGTTTATGCTAAATTAGCATATCCTAAAAAATATGTTTTGTCTTTATTTTTGTCAGAACTTACCAAAACTATGAATGCAGCAGATATTCAAATGCCTGTTAATATACTTCCCAGTCAATAGAACCCTTATATTATACCATAATAGTCAAGTTTTGCTCTTTTTTCAAAGGTAAAGCATTAGGTGCTTACAGAATCTTTTTTTATATTTTCTAATTGGTACAGTATAACACAACTCAAAGAGATTAAGGATAGAACAGTATTATTGTGAATTTAATGATTTTTTAAATAATTTCAGCATATTTATGGCCTAATGGATTCAGAATTAGAGCCACACCTGCCAGGGACCATTTTCTCTAAATATTTATACCAAAAATACATGTAAATTTATATACTATTAACTCTTTACCACTTTTCATGTTATCCTTCAAAATATGGGAGAAAATAGAAAAGTACCTTTAATCTTGCTTCGTAGATATTTTAAGACTTCTTGGGTTCCTTTCTGAAAATGTGGGGAGAAAGACATATTCACCAAGACATACATTGCAGTTTTATAGGTCAACGTGTATGTTTCAATATCAAATTTAAAAACCAGCACTGAATTCTAAATATGCTTACATTTATAATTTCTCTTCGAATCGTTCTCAAAGGATTTCCTCCTAGTGCCAGGAATTTCAAATGAAGTTCTCCCAATGAACAGGGCAGACTACAAAAGATTAAATTGATTTCAAGGAAGACATTAAGGGTAAGTATAATTCAACCAAGTAGTAGATTATAAAACTAACATATGACAAACTATACACCATAAAATAGTGTCAAAGAAAGCCCAAGTAATTTAGGCCTAAAATATTTCCTCTCAAAATAGATGCCAAACATGTTAAAAAAAAAAAAGAGAGATTTGTTTCGATACTATCATATTGTGATTACTAAAAAAAGAATGTGAGCTATAAAACATTTGCTAAATTGTATCCAGTGCTAAAAAGTAAATGTAAGCAAATAAAATATTTCCTAATTGAAAAAAAATGAGAAAGAATAATTTTCAACTGCATAATTCATATTTTCATTTAGTAAGAAAAGTAATTTTTATCTTCGGTACACAAAAAGATAACCAGTTTATACACATAAATATTAAATCTCAAAATCTATTAAGCATCTATAATATACTAGGCATTGGTGTAGGGATATCAAGAACTTTCCCTTAAAAAGTTTTTAGTTGAACAAAGGAAAAGGACACATGTATGGCTAACCAAAATATAGGAATTATCTTATGTTGCTGGTGAGCATATAAAATAGCACAGCCACTCTGGAAAGTGGAGTTTTTTAAAGTTAAACATACACTCACCATACAACTAAGCAATCCCACTCCTACATATTTACCCAGGAAAAATGAAAATAATGTCCAACCAAAGACTTACATGAATATTCACAATAGTCAGAAAATTGAAAGTAATCCAAACATCCATCAACTAACTAGTGAAGAGATGAATAAATTGTGGTGTATCTGTATAATGAAATAACATTCAGCAATAAAAATGAATAAACTATTGATATACAAAATCACATGAATGAATCACAAAAGCTTTACACTACAAGAAAAAAGACAGACACAAAAACTATATGCTGTGATTTCATTTATATGATATTTTTAAAAAGGCAAAACTACAGTGACAGAGAACATCACTGGTTGCTAGGGGTTGGGGATATGAAAAGGGGATTGACGGCAAAGGGTAGGAGGAGAATTTAGGGAAACAGAAATGTTCTTCATGACTGTAACAATGGTTATACAATTACATACATGTGTCAAATATCATCAAATTGTATATTTTAATTGGTAGATTTTATTGTATGTAGATTATACATCAACAAATGAATATATTTTATATATATATATGTAATAAGACAAGTGCTAAACAAGTAAAGTTGCTCTGAGAGTACAGAAGTAGAAATTAGCAAGGGGAGTAGAGGGAGAAGGGAGTAGCAAAGCCTGGATTTGGGCTTAAAAAGAATGGAATTCCATCAGGCAGTCAGGCAGGAAAAGGGCATTCTAAGGTAAAGAAAATGAAGAAAAAGTCAGTGCATTTACAGTTCAGTGTTGTCAGAGTAGGATACCTGTGGGAGTGAAAGATGACAAAGAGAGAATGAATGAAGTCTGACTGTGAGATGTACTTGACTGTCACTAAAAATTCTGTACGTTATCTTGCAAGACAGTGATTCCCAACTGCTGGATGGAAAACCAGACGCATCAAAATCCCCTAGAAATTTTTTAAAACAAAACCCAAAACAATTCTAAGGTTCCATTGTTAAAGATTCTGATTCATTGTTGCCTCAGTATCTGCATTTTTTCTTAAAGCTTCTCATGTGGTTATGATACATCGCCATATTTGGGAAACAGTGTTATATGAATGGAGAATCATCAAAGTTTTTTAGTAGAAGAACAACCTGATAATCTGTACTTTATAAAAATTACTCTGGTAGCATTGCAAGGAATCAATATTTTAGTTAGAGGAGATTCTGGAGGGGTACAAAATGCATAGAATGGTCTAATATCTAGGAAGTATGAGATCAGATGAAAGGAAGGAAAATACTTATTAGTTTCATTATGTTCTAGGCCCTGTGATATATACACAGTTTATATCCAGAGCTCTGGAGAAAGAGAAACATATATATCAGAAATATTTGTACCCATTACTTTATTTATTTAATATTATTTGTCATCGTTTTTGTTTTAAATCTTTGCTTTCTGCTGCTTTCACGTAGTAGCCAAAATAAGACTGTTATGGGGAAAAATGTATATGTCAATATTTATGAGGCAAGCGATTATTTCATTCATTAGTTATAAGTACTTTTAGAATATCCAGGTCACTTATTAATTCTGTCATAAATAGAAGTGAGTGGAAAGAATGGTCACTGTCCAAGCATTCAAATCTATGGTCAAGATGTACCATATGGGGCTTCCCTGGTGGCGCAGTGGTTAAGAATCCGTCTGCCAACGCAGGGGACATGGGTTCAAGCCCTGGTCCAGGAAGATCCCACATGCCATGAAGCACCTAAGCCCACGCGCCACAACTACTGAGCCTGCACTCTAGAACTTGCGAGCCACAATTATTGACGCCTGCACGCCTACAGCCCGTGCTCCACAACAAGACACATGACCGCAATGAGAAGCCCGCGCACTGCAACAAAGAGTAGCCCCCGCTCACCGCAACTAGAGAAAAGCCCGCACGCAGAAACGAAGACCCAATGCAGCCAGAAACAATAAATAAAATAAAATAAAATAAAAAGATGTACCATATGCCGTATGTACATTGTGAAAACAATTTTGAGTTTTAGAAATAGTTATTGAAATATACACATAGAAGAAAGTCTACCTTGCTTAACCTTTCTCCTTCTGTGAAGAGCAAACCATGTTTCTGACATCCAAACATAAAACTTCAGACACCTAACTGGCATACAATCCTAGGTGAGTCTGAGTCTTTTTTTTATGTATCTGTAAAATAATTCCATCTCTAAATATTATGGTTTTATAACTCCTTATGATTCTTTGCTCACTACCCTCTTCCTCTGCAGCTCCAACACAATCAATTGCTAAATACTACTTATTCTAACTCATCACACCTTTCACATCTTTCCTCTTCCTTCCATTCCCATTGTCACTACAGTTTAGGTCCTTATTACATAAGAGAAAAATCTACAAAGCTGTCAACTCAGTAAATTGGATATAACAAGTGCTCCTTAGTGATCATTATTAGATTAATAGAATTTTTTAGAATTCCCGTCTACAAAACCACTCCTATCCAAAGTATCTGACCCACTATCACCAATTTATTTTTTAATGAGATTACAATCAAGTTGGTTTTGTTCTTAATCTCCCCACCTCTTAATTAATGAAAACTGGCTCTTCACAGGCATTTTAAGGACCTCTTTCACATGGCCTCAACTTATCTTTCAAGACCTAAATTCTCATAATCTCCTTTCGTGCACCCTACCATCTCAACTCGATTCCTTGCAGTTCTCTCTCTATATACCTACAATTTATTTTCTAAACTTTCAGAGCTTTGTTTGTGCAGTTTCCTCCTGCCAAATGAGTCATTCTGACCACCTTACACATGCACTTGAAAATAGCGGTCATCCTTCAAAGATCACATGGTAGGACTATAATGAGGCATGACCCTGTGAGTACATTTAAATTTTGTGCTCTAGGCAATTTACTTGCTTCACCCTGGTCCCAGTTCTATAATATCATCTAAAAATTTTACTTCTTCCACAAAGTCTGCCCTGATTCTTCTCAATAAATTGTGATTCCTGTATCTCCTTTAAACTCCCAAAGTATTTCGTATCTCTCCCATGGCTTTACGTCATTTAACAAATTCAACAAATATTTATCAGGCAGCTTCTTCGTACCCAGGCATTGATCTAGGAGTTATTCGTAGAGTTTGTGTCCTAGTAGGCTGGAGTAACTGATTCCATTAGCATATTAAGCTTGCTGCCAAGAACAAAATCTTTGTAGGTCTACACATGATACCTACTCAATAAACATTTATTGAATTCGATTTACAAAAGAGATCTCTACATGCTTTTGTAACTTATGAATTACAACCAAATACAGACATGATTTCTTATTCATTCCATCTTTAAACTTACCTACTAATATCATTGTTGCTTAGATCAAGCCTTTCCAAAGATTTCAGCAGTGTAATTTCATCTGGAACAGATTTTAACTTGTTATCTCGCAGGTCTAGCACAAGGATAGAATTCAGATGCTTAAGGTGTTCTGCCCCCAACATTTCAATCTGGTTTTCACCTACATGTAATTCCTACAAAAGCAAAGATCAATCATGTGTATTTCTGTATTCAACTTTATACTAGATAATGAAAATAAAATTGAAATCTTGATTTCAAATCATTGAAAAACACATGGAAAATTTTCTAATTACTAAGATGCTTAAATTTTTAATTATATTTAAGCGATCTTACAGTTAAAGAAAAATGACAAAAAGGAAAATTTTCAAGAATTTCCTAGTAATTTAAAAATTAATTGAAGGTTTAGTCTGGAAGAAAGTTCAAAGTTTATAAAACCAAAGCAGAGAAATGATTTAGTAGTTACATTTATAGAATTAATAAAAACACGAATCCAAGAACTATACTGATAAAAAATTAAAGTTTTAAAACAAATCAGTACAAGTTTAAAAAGTTATTTATATTATAATAAATGTTTGTTACTCAACATTTTTATTAGTGGTTATTATATATACTGATTTCTCACTAGCAGAATCTAAGATTATCAGATAGATAATTAATCTTATTAAATGATAACTTTTTCAGTTACTTATATCATTGTCACCATTCTGTTTAAAAGAAACTCTTGTTTATGGTTTCCTTTGCTGTGCAAAAGCTTTTAAGTTTAATTAGGTCCCATATGTTTATTTTTGTTTTTATTTTCATTACTCTAGGGGGTGGGTCAAAAAAGATCTTGCTGTGAATTATGTCAAAGAGTGTTTTGCCTATTTTTTCCTCCAAGAGTTTTACAGTGTTCAGTCTTATGTTTAGGTCTTTAATTCATTTTGAGTTTATTTTTGTGTATGATGTTAAACTTAAAAGCTCTTGCACAGCAAAGGAAACCATAAATAAGACGAAAAGACAACCCTCAGAATGGGAGAAAATATTTGCAAACAAAGCAACTGACAAAGGATTAATCTCCAAAATATACAAACAGCTCATGCAGCTCAATATTAAAAAAACAAACAACCCAATCAAAAAATGGGCGGAAGACCTAAATAGACGTTTCTCCAAAGAAGACATACAGATAGATGGCCAAGAGGCACGTGAAAAGATGCTCAACATCACTAATTATTAGAGAAATGCAAATCAAAACTACAATGAGGTATCATCTCACGCGGCTCAGAATGGCCATCATCAAAAAAAATCTACAAACAATAAATGCTGGAGAGGGTGTGGTGAAAAGGGAACCCTCTTGCACTGTTGGTGGGAATGTAAATTGATACAGCCACTATGGAGAACAGTATGGAGGTTCCTTAAAAAACTAAAAATTATATGACCCAGCAATCCCACTACTGGGCATATACCCTGAGAAAACCATAATTCAAAAAGACACATGTACCCCAATATTCATCGCAGCACTATTTACAACAGCCAGGACATGGAAGCAACCTAAATGTCCATCAACAGATGAATGGATAAAGAAGATGTGGTACATATATACAATGGAATATTACTCAGCCATAAAAAGGAATGAAATTGGGTCATTTGTAGAGATGTTGATGGACCTAGAGTCTGTCATACAGAGTGAAGTAAGTCAAGAAGAAAAAAACAAGTATCGTATATTAATGCATATGTGTGGAATATAGAAAAATGGTAGAGATGAACCTATTTGCAGGGCAGGAATAGAGACGCAGACATAGAAAATGGACGTGTGGACAGAGGGGGATGGGGACACAAATTGGGAGATTAGTATTGACATATACACAGTACCATGTGTAAAACTGATAGCTAGTGGGAACCTGCTGTATAGCACAGGGAGCTCAGCTTGGTGCTCTGTGATGACTTAGATGGGTGTGATGGGGTGGGGGTGGGGGGTTGGAAGAGAGGTCCAAGAGGGAGCAGATATATGTATACATATAGCTGACTCACTTCGCTGTACAGCAGAAACGAACACAACATTGTAAAGCAACTATACTCAGAAAAACAAACAAAAAACAAAACAAAACAAACACCACTAATGTATGAAAGTATACATACAGAAAAGCGAAGCATAGCAAATTTAAATACAATGTTAATGTTATACACTTAATACCAAAAAAAGTAATTAATTTTAAACAGACTTTATGATGAGGCAAACATGAATTGGCAACTTATAGAATTAGATACGTATTCATTCCTGGTATTCCAGGTTTCCTGCACTATGGTCCCAACTTACTTTGTTAGTCTCATCATCTACTACTTCTCCAGTTATAAACTACTCTCCAGACGAAATGGACAAATTCTTATTTTTAAAATTGATTACTGCTTTTTAAAAAAAAATCTATTATTAACAATACCATTAATATATTTAGTCTTTAAAATTCTGAAAAATAGGAATATAGGAAAAAATAACACATAACTAATACATATTCTCAATGTAAAATACGTTTAAAATTTCATTTTCATGATTAACTTTCAGAAAATGTATAGTTATTTAATAATCAACTAAATAGTACCTTTAATAATTTACACGAAGGAAATTCCGGCAGAAAACGTAATTTATTCCTCCGTAAATAAAGCAATTCTAGTGATTCCATGCTAGCCAATTCAGAAGGTATAGTTTCCAAGAGATTTGAATTACAATCCAAATGCTTTAATCCTGTAATATATATTTAGTGAAACACAAAGATATTTTAATAGAGAAAAAATATTGGTTTATAACTGTATATACATTCAAAGAATGTGTACGTAATCATGAGGACTTACAAACCTGTGATGTTCTATACTGCTATAATAATCAAGAATCCTAGAATACCACTGAATTACATAAATGTAAACTAAAAATGTTTTACTTTTAGTTATAATTAAAGAGAAACAATGATATTAAAATCAATGTTTAATAATAGTTCAGGTCATCTTTGTAAAGATTTAAAAAACAAAGTACTCTAGTACTCCTTTAAAGTACTCTAAAATATATAAACTATATACTATGAGATTATTTCCCTCAGTAATTATACATCTTTAAAAAGAAAAAGCTTAAGGTAAACATACATGCATACTACTCGTATGAAAGAATGTCAAGTAACTCTGGCCAGTAGTAGCTTAGACACATCTGTATTTAAAACAGGCAATTGATGTTCTGTCAAAAACCCTTGGATTTCTATGTATTCCCTCTTATTCTTTCATCTACTCATAATGCCTCTCTCCCTGTCTTCTTTCCTTCCTTTCTTCTTCTAATTTTTTTTAAGTTACATTCTTTCTCTAACACCTTAGCTAACACTCTTGGTAAGAAGGTATAAGATAGCTCAAGAAGAATGTTCTCACTTGCAGCATCTCTCTCACCTCCTGGATCTTTCTTAAAAGGCAGAACAGAAAACAAAAATGGAAAAAAAGTAAAGGTCTTCTTTCTCTTAAGACTTTAATAAGCAGTTTTCTCCCTAATCCATATTACAGATTCTTCCACTTACAATGGCCACCATATATTTTCCACTATATATTCTCAACCCTATAGTTTGAATAGGCAATATGCATTTCACAACTTTTTTTCCTGTACTTTGAGCCTGTCAATTTTAACATAATTCAACACTGAATTGATGTACTGCCTTAGACTACTTCTTTCATTGTTTAAAGTTAACTGCTTTCCAAAACAAATTTAATAGTACTACTTTCAACTTATAATATGATAATTTATGTATTATTTGGCTAGATCACTGAGAAAAATGTCACAATCTGATCTACCCTTGATCCAATAAATTCTATAAAGCAAGTTTGTTTTAAATTTAGAAACTAGTTTTCACAAGTGCTTGCATCTAAGAGCACTGATTGAGAATAGAAGCAGTACATAGAAGAAAGTGAGGTGGGACCTAGAGTCTGTCCTACAGAGTGAAGTAAGTCAGAAAGATAAAAACAAATACTGGGGCTTCCCTGGTGGTGCAGTGGTTGAGAATCTGCCTGCCAATGCAGGGGACACGGGTTCGAGCCCTGGTCTGGGAAGATCCCACATGTCGCGGAGCAACTAGGCCCGTGAACCACAACTACTGAGCCTGCGCGTCTGGAGCCTGTGCTCCGCAACAAGAGAGGCCGCGACAGTGAGAGGCCTGCGCACTGCGATTAAGAGTGGCCCCCGCTCGCCGCAAATAGAGAAAGCCCTTGCACAGAAACCAAGACCCAACACAGCCAAAAATTAATTAATTAATTAATTAATTTAAAACAAACAAACAAACAAATACCGTATGCTAATGCATATATATGGAATCTAAAAAAAAAAAAATTGGTACTGATGAACCTAGCTGCAGGGCAGGAATAAAGATGTAGACATAGAGAATGGACTTGAGGACACGGGGTGGGAGAGGGAAGCTGGGGCGAAGTGAGAGTAGCATCGACTTATATACACTACTGAATGTAAAATAGTTAGCTGGTGGGAAGCAGTAGCATGGCACAGGGAGATCAGCTTGGTGCTTTGCGATGACCTAGAGGGGTGGAATAGGGAGGAGGATGGGAGGGAGGCTCAAGAGGGAGGGGATATGGGGACATATGTATGCATACGGCTGATTCACTTTGGTGTACAACAGAAACTAACACAGTATTGTGAAGCAATTATACTCCAGTAAAGATTTTTAAAAAAAAAGAATGTTTATATATGTATAACTGAATCACTTTGCTGTACGGCAGAAATTAACACAACGTAAATCAATGATACTTCAATAAAAAAATAAATTAAAAAATATAAATAGTAAAAGTAAAAAAAAAGAGCAATGGGGATGGAGTAAGAAGATGCAAACGCTGGCTCTACAATTTACTACATAATTTCTAAGCCTAGGTTTCTGAATCTTTAAAATGTAAATAATATGCATCCTTACTAACTTGTAGAACTATTGTGGCAGCAAAATAATATATTTAAAAGTATTCTGAGTTACAAAGAACCATACAAATGTTAGATACTGTTCTTGGAATCTCATCATGAACAGTGAAATAATAACTAAATGTCCTACTGGTGATAGCTTAAAAGTTTCATTGTCATGGCTAAAGAACAGAAAGCATCTGAGCATAATTATATAGTATATTAGAAAAACTGCTGTAAGTTCAAAGTATTTTTCTATTGACTTCAATATTTGCTCCTCTCTCTCAATATTTCTACTCAATTTGTGAAAAAAAAAATGTTTACATATGCACTCCAGATATATTTTATGTTTAGCTCTACTTTCTGATACCTTTATTGAAAATGGCAAAGGCAAGCAGAGTCAACTACTGGTATCACAACTAAAGGCTCCCCTGAAATGTCAATTCAATTTATGGCAGATTTAATTTATGCATTTCTGTTATAAATTACAAATAACCATTAATCTAAAGTAAAACAGCAGTGATCATTTTGTAATGTATAAAAATATCACTATCTTATACACCTGAGATAATATAATATTGTTAGTCAATTATATATTAATTTTTAAAAAAGTCAAACAGCACAATTGTACAAATTCACTGCAAAATAATCTGTAATCAACTGTACGAAATCACATCTATGACTTCCTCCACAAAAGGGAGGTTTAAAAAAATGAAAAGGCTCATATATAATTAGCAAAAAGGAGTAGTAAGGTCTATAGCTGACACAGTGTGGTCATCAACTAAGAAATAATAATTTGCCTTTAGACAAAAAAAAAAAATCACTATAAAGATTTTGGACTCTAAATCAAGAATTCTAACATGATTAAGTATACTTACTTAAAAGGTACTGAAATGTACCTTCAGTTTTTTTTATCCCTTAATATTAGTTCTACAATACACCAAATATAATGGTTCAATGGTAAACTGTAATGGAACCACTAAATTTTAACTTTTTTTTAAAAAAGAATTGACAATTCGGGCAAAACTAGGCTATCTCTTAACATTATTACTTATGGACCTCAAGGAGGATACAGCTATAACATAACCACGTATCAAAGGTGGCATCACCTAGGAAAGGGTAATGACCTCTTAGTAAATGTTGAATAAATGAATGAAGAGAGAGAATAGCTCAAAACCTTAATCAATTTCTCAGGTATACAATATTACCACAATTTATAATCTTATTTTCTTTTTCTCTTTTTGATATGCCAAAGTATTGTTTTGGCGGTAATTCTTTTTTTTTTATTGTTTTGTTTTATTATTTATTTATTTATTTAGGCTGCGCCAAGTCTTAGTTGTGGCACACAGGATCTTAGTTGCGGCATGTGGACTCTTAGTTGCAGCATGCATGCGGGATCTAGGTCCCTGACCAGGGATTGAACCCGGGCCCCCTGCATTGGGAGCACGAAGTCTTACCCACTGGACCACCAGGGAAGTCCCCTGGTGGTAATTCTTTACAAAGTTGCTAGACTACAATGGCCTGGAGAAAACCTGACTAGTTGTTATTGTTTGCATTTACCACCACAAAATCTATTATTTTACTTCTCTGTAACTATATAAAAATTCATTTTTTTAAATGTAAGCTGCACCAATTTCAAATTTTTTTATTTTTTAAAATAGAGAAGATTTACTTTTCATTCCACTTATTTCTGCAGGCAAACTCTTCAGTTGATTACTGGAAAGATTGAGTTGCAGCAGCCTGGATAGAGAAGCAAAACTAGCAGGAACAGTTGTAAGATGATTGTTCGAAAGATCCTTTAAAAAGAGAAAGACAAAATGAATGAATGAACAAGTAAACAAAAAAAGAAAGGATCTCTAAGGGGAATTTCAGAATTTTGAGGGCATTGCAACATTAAAAAAACTATTTACAGATGATATGTTTTGTAACTCTCATTCACTGACAATTTCACAGATCATCATTCATTACCTCAATATACTCTGTGGGCCTACTATGTGCCTAATAATGTAGCAGAGAGGAATTAAAATGAATTCTGACTTCAAAAATATTTTACACAAAGGCTTCTGTTAATATTAAGTCATGCTGTACCATGTTATCATGTTTTCAAAAAAAAATCTATTTGTTCATCCATTATTTGTTGAGTACCTATGATAAATAAGGCAAACTGTATAGTTAAACTGTAATATGAAATGAAAAACATCTTTGCAAGAAAAAAAAATTCTTGGAAGAAAAAAAGTAAGCTGAAAAAAAATGGCCATTTTAATTTGAGAGGAAAAAAAAATTCCCTCTTCGTTCTGCTGACCTCAGCAAGTCTGCTTTAACTAAGTAAAGAAGTCTACCCTACTCTCTAGTTTTCACTCATTCAAGCTTGCCTAATTAATCTCTATACCTTGATGTTGCTTTAAGTCTTTGTTTCTGTTTTGTCTTTTATGACAGAATATTTTTTTGAAACTCCCTTTAAAAGACAATGTTATGAATCAGGTATTCTTCTTACGACATTCAAATCAGATATAAGTACTACACCAGCTATCATCAAACTGTTAGGTAAGGCAAGTGGCCACAATGAATAAGAAAAAAATGACTTAAAGGAACTGTTCTCCGAAGACCATGATTTAGTCTAACGTTAAACAACTGTAACTCCAAATAAATTAAGAAGATAGAAAAAGGAAAAATGCTAGATCAGTGTATTTTTTAAAACACACTGTTATTATAATAACATAAAATAACATATTATCATAATCTACAACATCAATATAATAATGTACAACTCAAATACTCTAAGGTCTAAGAATCAACAGATTACTAATAAATAAATATTTTGTAATATCAAAAGTTACTGACACTAAAAGCAATGTAGTATTCTGGATTGGATCCTGGAACAAAAAAAAAAGGACATTAGTGGAAAAACTGGGAAAATATTATAAAACCTGTAGTTTAGTTAATAATATTGAACCAACGTTAATGTCTTAGTTTTTACAAATATCCCATAGTTATGTAAAATGTTCGCCCATTAAGGTGGGTGAAGGGTATATGGGAACTTTCTGTACTATCTTTACAACTTTTCTGTAAATCTAAAATTATTCCAATATCAAAAGCTAAAAATAAAAAAAGTTTCTGATAAAGAAAAGATTCACAAATTCTTAAGAAATTTTAAAGAACCCAAAACAACAGAATTGCTAATAAATAATTACTGCAGTTAATGACTAAATTAGATACAAAATAAGTACAGTGCATATAAATTAATCATTATTTATGCTAAGTCATTTCTTCAATATTTATTTAGTACCATTGTGTTAGGCAGTTTTTATATAACTTTAAGAAATATTACTAGCTTAAATTATTATAGATCTTATACTTTTAATGTTTTAATATATTGCTGCTCACATTTATGATTTATTTGATAATGAGTCCTTAAGAACACAGTTCTCAGCTGAAACATCCTTTCATTATGCAATGACTATATGGGAACCCATAAGGAAAGTTTATTAGGTTTCCTTTAAGCTTTCTACCAGGCTCTTTTTTTTTTTTTTTTTAAATCAATTGCTATCTTTTACCAGTAAATTTTATAAGGAAATCTGATGGCTCCTTCCTTTACCATTCATTTCACCTACCTATGCCTTTTACTTTCCAAACCTTACTTCCAATCTGATCAGATTGAAAAACAAAGAGCTACTAAAGAAATGGTTGAAGAGAGTATGTATTTTGATTTCAAACACTAGAGCAGATGGGTGAAATATCAAGAAAAAAATAAGTAAAAGAAGCAATTTTTCCTTGAATAAAAAATAAACTTCAAGGCTAAAATGACTAATGAGGTTTTCAAAACATGTAATTGTGACTAGAACAAGAATGTAACATGAAATAACTATGTGGAGTAGAGATTTATATTAGAACATCTGATCTAATATAGCTGAAGTCTTTCAGATAGGATACCTTACAGTAGAGTCTTACTTCTTCTGTGGTAAAGTGGGGGAACAAAAAAAAGATACACTTTGAAGTCAGATTATTTCATGTTAAATTCCTAAATTCCTTACATATTAGTTATATGACTTTGGATGAGTTACTTTTTTTTTTTTACAAGTCTTAGTTTCTTATCTGTAACGGGGATAAAACTATCTACTCTGCTATATGTATAGCAAAGTAATATGTAATATGCTATATGTATAGCAAAGTGCCTATTGTTTGTATTATTCTTAATAGTATGACTAAAATAATACTTGCATTGCTTTATGGTTATCTCTATTTAAGATGTGAAACGGATAGAATAAAAATTTTTACCAGGAAATATGGCCATTTTGAAAAATAGGGTAGAAAAAGCAGGCCCTGAAGGCATTATCTGGACACTTAGAGGACAAAAGGGCCGTAAGGGCTACAGAGGAGGAAATGAGAATGGATATAAAAAAGGGAATTGGTATACGCTAAAAACACCTTTCCTCTATTTTGCTAAGCCATAAAAGCCTATGAATAACAAAGTCATCCTCAATGGCTCCTTTCCCAAACTCTATTCCTAAATTAAAATCTAAGGTGATTTCCTTCATAAGAAAAACATAAGAAAATCAAATTTACAATTACTAATTTAGCAATCTAATTGTAATTCAGTTTCTGATAATCTAGTCATACAATCAGCTGCCCATGTACCCATGATTTCAATCATACAGCCAATTTTTCAGTTTAATGAAAAATCCCACCAGCCCCAAATTATATAAATATTGCAAAATCAAAACTTACTAAATCTTCTAAGTTGGAAAGTTGTTCAAATCCCCTTGGTATGCAAGTTAGTTCATTATGCTGGAGATATAGGCCCTTCAGGTTTCTTAGATTTGTAATTTCTTCAGGGAGTATTTTCAGCTTGTTATGGCTATTGATTGATAAAACAAATGCTGAACAATTTGGTGACAACACAATAAATATTTATAAAGGCATTTTTGCTAATCAACTACCTGGGCTCATTAAAAAAAATGAAGTAAGTTTACTAATTTTAAGTACTTACAAACTTTACATCTTAAAAGCACACACCCATTAAAATGACAGTAATCTAAAGTAATCAAATTGAGAGTTTCAAAGAAATAAAGATTTTTAACCAAACATATAATTTGTGAACTTTTGATTGGTTCCTTTTAATCAACTTGATTTTACATACAAAAGAATACATTGGGCTATAATTTTTACACTGCATATGAGTTTTAGAATTTTGACAAAAATGTGCACATACATACACTACAATGAAGTCACATTTTACATGGGGATTAGGTTTCAACTTAGCACTCAAGACAAAAATAGCTATTTCTGTTTGAGGGCCTGGCATGTCCAGATGAATGCAATATTCAACTCCAGTCTTATTTTTCACCAAATAAGGACTGTTATTTGAGAAACTGTTCTCCCTCAAACCAGTTAACTCCAGAAAACTGCAACTTTATCATGCTGTGTTAGATAGATTTATATCTATTTTATAAGCCCCAGCTTTTCAAACTATGTTTTGAACACTTAAACTTTTTCATTTTTTTCTCCTAAATTAAATCATCCCTAATCCCTTTCCCCCTGTGTATATATAACATATAAGGCAGTTATTTTTCTTGAAAGTCTGAGTGTGTACTGAAGGGCAAACAGAGTTAGCTAGGGCCTTAGCCACCTGGCTTCCCATGTACCTATCAGTGAGTACCAGACGCATACCCATGGAATCCCAGGAGTCCTCAGAAAAGTTTAAAAACTACTAATATTGAAAACATGAAATTTTCCTCATTATAACCACTAAAAATTATTTCATACAAATAAAAAGTATTTTTAAAAAAATCAACTGGCCTTAAATTTGTAAAACCAGAAAACATGCAGGCAATTCTAAAACAAAAAATAAAATAATCTGAGAATTAAAACTTAAAATTATTATTCTGCTTAATCACTTTCTGAGATAATACAAAACATTTTTTACATGTTAGAAAAAATGTTTGAAAAAAATTTTAAAGAGTGTTAGATTTACACCCTTATACTAGCAATACTGAAATAAGCTTAAATTTTACCTGACATTAAGTTTCTGAAGATTTTCTAACTCTCTTATAGCAGAAGGAAGGGATGTCAGCTGATTATCATGTATCTAAAAGTTATTAAAAGACGCAGTCAATATCTTAGTCTTATAATTAACCATGAGCTTTGCTATTGTACAATATTCTCTGATGATAGTCTCGTTATTCTAGCTCAAAAGCATAGCTGGGCTATTGGTAATTTGTTTTGAGTACAGAAGAGAAAAAGGAGTTTGAAATTGACCAAACTGCTGCTCATAAATCATGAAGTGATAAGAGATCAATTTTAAATACTACAGTTAAAAAAAAAACTTCACCTCATTGAGTGGAACTTCAATCTCAAATGAGAGATGACAGGGTCAGAAATTAACAGCCCTCTGATGGTATGACTTATGTCAACATTTACAAAAAATAAATGAGGAGGGGGACTTCTCTCATGTTCTTACAGAATCATATTGCTTTCAAGGTACAAGGAACCTTTAAGAGAACACTTATGCCAATCCATTCATTTTACAAATGAAGAAAACACAAACTTCTCTAGAAATCTGACTACATCCAACTTTTTCAGACATGAAATGGAAAATTTTTGATGATCCTAAGTAAAGTATATCAGAAGTCTGTGGATTATGAAATAAACTACTCATGACATGGCAACTAGGGATTAAAAACATAGTCCCTGAATAAACACACAAAAATTTAAGCCCAATAATTTAAGTCAGTCTTGGAGATAAGTTACCCCAAAAAACCCCCAAAAAACCAAAAAAAAACCCAAAACCAAAAGCAAAACAATATTAAATACTTGCTTTAACATCTAGAATAATAATGATACAAATAATAGAAATTTAAAAAAAGACGAGCAGCAGCAACCACTTGTTAAATACCAATTCTGTCTGTATGCATTAACTCATTTAATTCAAAGAATAATTTTTAAAAACAGGTAGTAGTACCAGTCTCGGTTTATAAATGTGGAAACTGAAGCACAAAGAGGTAACTTTCCCGAGATCACACAGCTATCAAGTGGCAGAGTCAAAATTTGAAGTCTGATGTTCTGACTCTGCACTCATAACCATTATGCTATGCCGAACACAGTAATTTGTTATTCTTCCTTGCACTCTACCGATTGAACATGGGTATTCTATTTCTCAAAGCCTAAATTTAGCTTTAGAGTCTCTTCAGACAAAGACCCATATTTATAATCAGTCAACTTACATCAAGAACAGTCAGTGCAGGAAGGAGTCGGAGGTCATCAGTAAGTGACTGAAGTTTATTGTTTGATATGATTAGTTTGGTCAAATCTGTCTGTTCCCACCATCGCTCAGTAGCACTGAATGAAAGATTCTGATTAGCTTCTTCAGGGATATCCACATTTATTCTCCAAACACACTGAGGCACTATTTCCACCACCACCACACCAAAAAAAAAAAAAAGAAGGGAAAGAAATGAGATACTAAGTACATATGTTTATAACAGCTATTCTGCTTATCTACTGAAAAGAAGTTTCTGAAACACTAAAAAAACACTTTCAAATAAATCAAACAAATAGCAATGAATTACAACTACATTACAGTGGAAGTTGATTTTATTCCAAAGCAGAATATTGGATATGTATTTTTCATATAAGATCTCACTCTTATCTTCATTCAACTATATTTACTATATACATTCCCTGCACAGCATATAGTGGTTAGATATACAAGACAAATAAAGAATGGACTCTACCATTATGCTACCATAACAGAGAACGTATGGAAATCAACATTTAAACTAACTCATTTATATCTCATAGCAACTCCGTGAGGTAGGTGTTATTTTCACTTTACAGATGAGAAAAATGGGGCACAGAGAATATATCATTTACCCAGGGTTATATAGCTGGATGGGATTTAAACCCTGGAAAAACTAACTTGTCTTTGCTTCTCAGTGAATATTTGTAAGGTATATCTGACTCTGGTAGCTGCTCTCTATTTTATCTGACGTACAATTTTATTTCTTATCCCATCACACAACATTGTATTACTTCTGTTGCAGCATATACAGCAATTCCTTTGACACTGCAGATAAGACTGTTCAAGTTAAACAGAAAGAGTCCAGGTTTATCACTATAACACTTGAAGATCTAGAAAATATTAACTTGCTCTAGTGCTACAGCAGAACTATTTTAAATAGTCCTTCATTCCTTGATACCAGTAGGACGATATATGGGTATAATCTAGAACTTTAGCTAATATTAATCAAGGCAACCATTGGTTATGCCTTACAGTTATTAACTATCATTTTAAAATGACATTAAATGGAAAGGTGCGGTCAAAGTTTCAAGTTCACGACACAATCAGGTCGAGCAATCCAATACAATGGTTTTACAGAAGCAAATCAAAGTTTCTGAAATCCGTTCACTCAAAAAAAATGAGGTACCTATATTTGTATTAGAATAAATTATAAGATCCCTTTCCTACCCTTCTCTCTGCCTAAGCAATCTGCATTTCTCTACCCTTCTATCAATGAATCCCCAGCAAATGGGAATAAAACAGAATGAAAATCCACCCATGTTTATGGACAGAGGTTTATTTTTAAAGCAAAGCAAACAAAAAAAACCACTCTTTCCAACTCTTTGAGCACAAAAGCAGCATAAAATGTATCTTCACTGTTGTTGTTATTATTATTTTGGTGGGTAGATATGGATGACTGAGTGGGAATGAGAAACACACATCAGCCCAGCACTAGCATGTGAAGTTACTGACACCAAATGAGTCAATAGAAATGGGTACGTTTATGTATTTGACTAAAAATCAATGTTACCCTTAAGCAAAAAAAAGTTACAAATGTGCCATACCAGTTTGGATCACCAACAAAAAGCTCCAGAACAAGAACAAAAAAAAAAAAGCAAGGCAAGACAAAACAATACAAAACATAAAAAAAATGTATGGAAGAAGCTATGTGATATGCACAAGTCTACTCCTAAAGAAAATATGTAGAGCATTGTGCATATATTTTTCTCTTAACATCTATACATAGGTACATTAAGACTATTATACTTAAAAGGCAATGTAATAGAAAATATCTTTTTTTGTAAGGAGGAAGGTGGAGAACACAAGAAATTTGTATACAACACAACAACAATATCTGTTACCCATCAACTATACTAAATGAATGCTAAAATTTTATCATTATTACTTCAGATATTTTGGTTAACCAAATTTGTCTTTGTAGGAACTATCACGGGATGGATAATTGTTGATACCATACTGCTGTTATTAAATATGTATCAATTTGCTTTTCCATAAACATTGACTTACTGCTCATTCTTTTCCCCATTGTTTGTGAAGTATCTCAATTTCTTCAAGAGTTTATAGCACCAAGATTCATGTCACTTTTCTTCCCTCCCCACAAATATGAAGAACCACTGAAAGGTATATTGTCCTAATTATTGAGGAATTCGGTGGAGCCATCCTAAAAGTAGCTTACCAATTCACAAAACAGAAACTACCAGGTAAAAAATAAATGTCAATAGGCACATAAATGTGAAAAAAATTTACTATGGAGTTAGGTTTATTTGCTGTATGTAATTTTTAAAGTTATATATATGTCAAATATATACATAAATTAAAAAATAGTATAATGAAATAATGCTCCACGTACCCACCGCCCACATTTAACAGTTATCAACTCATGGCCAATCTTGCTCATATATAATCCCATCTCACAATGATCTAAACTACAATCTTAGGAAGATAGAAGAGAACAAAGTAAACCCAAGGTAAACAAAAAAAGAGTAGAAATCAATGACATAGAAAACAAATATGGTAATAGATAAAAAGCAATAAAACCAATACCCAGTTCTTTGAAAGTGGGAATATCACTACCAATCTTACAGATGTTAAAAGGATAAGGGAAGGAGCTTCTTTGCTGGCGCAGTGGTGAAGAATCCGCCTGCCAGTGCAGGGGACACAGGTTCCAGCCCTGGTCCGGGAAGATCCCACATGCCACGGAGCAACTAAGCCTGTGCACCACAACTACTGAGTCTGCGCTCTAGAGCTTGCAAGCTACAACACTGAGCCCATGAGCTACAACTACTGAGCCTGTGTTCCACAACTACTAAAGCCCGTGCCTAGAGCCCATGCTCCGCAACAAGAGAAGCCACCGCAATGAGAAGCCCGTGCACCACAATGAAGAGTAGCCCCCCCACCCCGCTCACTGCAACTAGAGAAAGCCTGCGCGCAGCAACGAAGACCCTAAAAATAAATAAATAAATTTATTTTAAAAAAAAGGATAAGGGAATATGATGAACAACTTTATATCCATACATTCAACAACTTAGAGGATATGGACAAATTCCCCGAAAGGGGGAAAAAAATAAAGCACAACAGCAACAGGAAATCTGAGTAGCCTTTTGAAAGGGTTCCTGGACCCAATTCCAGTGTGCATATTGTTCCCCACACAATCAATTCTCAGACACCCTCCTGGTGTCTCAACTCTGATACTACTAGGGGACATAGAATCAGATTCCACAAGTAAAGGGCTCAGTCCCACAAAACTGCCCTCCACTTCAGAGGCCAGTCACAAGCCCAGCTTATTACCAGTACTTCTGATCAATTGCCTATAAATCAGAGGTTCCCACAACTCCCTCTTTGGGTTTAGTTAATTTGCTACAATGGCCCAGAGAACTCAGGAAAACCCATTTACTCACTAGCTTACAGATTTATTACGAACGATATTAAAGGATACGAACCAACAACCAGATGAAGAGATACATAGGGTAAGGTCTGAAAAAGGGAGCTTCCATCCTTGTGGAGCTCGTGGTCCGGCACAATGGCACATGGGAGCATACTGGTTCCCTAATGTGGAAGCTCTCAGAACCCTCTCCTTTTTTGGTTTTTACAGAGGCTTCATTACATAGGCATGATTGATTAACTCATTTGCCATTGGTGATTGATTCAACCTCTATCCCCTCTCTCCTCTCCAGAATCAGGGTTTCTGATTCTGATTCTATCTGTGGTTAGTTCTCCTGGCTACCAGCCTCCGTCCTTAGGTGTTTTGCAAAAGTCACTTTCATTAACATAAACTCACTTGTGGTATTAAAGTCTTGTTAACAAGACACCATTTCACTTTTATGGCTCTGAAGCAGTTTTTTGGGGGTTTTGTTTTTGTTTTTCAGGAACTGAGGAGAAGAAACCAAATACTATAACAAAGGATGCTCCCATTGCTCTTATTATTCAGGAAAATTCCAAGGGTTTTGGGAGCTGTGGGCCAGGAACTATGGATGAAGACCAAATATCTCTGAGAAATATATTTTGGTCATCTGAATGACCAAATATATATATTTCTTATAAATCACAATAATGTACATTGTATCTACCAAAGAAATTAAACTTGCTATTTAAAACATTCCCACAAAGAAAACTCCACTTCACTGGTGAATTCTACAGACATTTAGAGTAGAAATGATACTGATTCTACAGACTGTTTCAGAAAATAGAGGAAAGAAAAATTCCCAGCTCATTTTATAAAGCCAGCACTACTCTGATACCAAAATCAAAGACATTAAAAGGGGGGAAAAAAAAACAAAAACAAAAAACCAAATCTAAACACCATGACCAAGTGAGTTATATAAGGAATGCAAGGCTGCTTTAACATTTGAAAATGAATCAGTGCAGTCGACCATATTAACAGAAAAAGAGTAACACAACATGACTGTCAAGGAATTAAAAAAAAAAAAAAGCATCTGACAAAATTCAACAATCATTCAAGATAAAAACTCTCAAAAAACTAGGTATGAAAGGGAACTCCTTCAACCTGATAAAGGGTATCTTTGAAAAATCTACAGCTAACAAAATACTTAATGGTGAAAAACTCAGTGCTTACTCTCTAAAATTGGGTACAAAGTGAGGATGCCCATTCTTACTGTGTCAATATTTTACTAGCAGTTCTGACTAATGCAACAAGGCAAGAAAAATAAATAAAAGCCATTCAGATTGAAAAGGAAGAAGCAAAACTGTCTCTATTAGCAGACATGAACATCTATATAGAAAATCTTAAGAAAGCTACAAAAACAATTGTATGTAATGAGTTTAGAAAGGTCACAGACTTCAAGCTTAATATACAAAAATCAATTGTGTTTCTACATATTAGCAATCAGTAACTGAAAACATTCTTAAATGCTTAAAGATTTACAAGACATAACATCTAAAACCACGAAATACTCAGTGTTAAATTTAACAAATATATGCAAAACCTATGGTACGAAAATACAAAATATATGAAAGACTTCTGGTTTTTGCTGTAAAAACTTAAAGAAGGTCTAGATAAGTAGAGAAATATACCACGTTACAGCTTGAAGACTCAATATTTTTAAGATGTCACTTCTCAAAGTGACTTATAGATTCAGTATAATCCTAATCAAAACCCCAGAAGGCCTTTCTGTAGAAACTAACAAGCTAGTTCTAAAATGTATACTGAAATGCAAGAGAACTAAAATAGATTAAACAATTTTGAAACAGAAGAAAGCGATAGGATTTAACAGTACTTGATTTTAATTTTTACCATAAAGCTTATCAAGACAGTGTGGTATTAGCATAAGGACAGACATACAGACCAACAGGAGAAAAAAAAATGAGCTCAGAAAAAATTCTAGGCAATAAAATAATGTCAATTAATATTCAACAAAGTTGCCAAAATAATTTAATAAGAAAGGAATAGTCTTTTCAACAAATGTTCGTATAGATAAAAAATGAACCTCAACCTTTACCTTGTGACACACTCTAAAATTAATGCCAAGTAGATCACAGACTTAAATGTAAAAGATAAAACTATAAAAATTCTATAAGAAAGCAGAGGAGAAAATCTTCACAGCCTTGGGATGGATAAAATTTCTCAGTATAGAAAAAGTACAATCATAAAAGAAAAAAATTGATAAATTGGACTTCATCAAAATTAAAAACTCTTATGTTTTTCTAAAGAAATTGTTCAGAAAATTAGGTAAGCCTCAGACTGGGAGAATATATTAGATAGATACCAATATAGATATATATCTGAGGACTTGCATCCCCAGAATATAAAAAGTCTTATAACTCAGTAAGACAAACAGCCCAATTAATAATAGACAAAAAATCTGAACACTTGGCAAAAGATATACAAAAACTAATGAGCAGTTGAAAAGATGCTCAACATCATTAAACATCAAGGAAATGTAAATAAAACCATAAGGAGATACTGTAACACAAACACAAGAATGGCTAATGTTAAAAATAATGACAATACAAAGTGTTGGTAATGATGTGTGGCAACTGAATCTCTCATGTTACTAGGGACAAACATTTTGGTGAATTCTTATAAAGTAAAATATGCACTTATTATTATATGTCCAGCGATTCCACTCTCAGGTACTTAACTCAACAGAAATGATAACATATGTCTACACAGACTGTACTTGAAAAATCATAAGCAGTTTCATTCATAATAGCCAAGAGCTAAACACAGCTCAACAGGTAAATGGATAAACAAACTGAAATACATACATACAATGGACTATTACTGTTCAACAATAAAAAGGAACTACTTATGTAAACAATATGGATGAACCTCAAAAAACATTCTAAGCAAAAGAAAAACTGCAAATGTATAATTCTATTTGAATTAAATTCTAGAAGAGGCTAATCTATATTGACAAAAAGCAGACCACTGGTTCCGGGGAGCTAGCAGTGGGGGTAGACTGACAGCAAGGGGAACTTTTCAAGTACTGGAAATGTTCTTTATCTTGATTTTGGTAGAGGTTACACAACTGTATATATTTGTCAAAACTCATTAAACTGTACACTTAAAATGAATGTACATACTGTTTGTAAATTATACCCCAATAAAGATAACTAAAGACAAAGAGTGACAATTTTTTAAATATAGATGATGTAATATATCACGACAATCTTATGAATGCAGATGTACACATATGTATATACGTGAATGAATAAAAAAATTGAAGTGTGTATATGTGTATGTGTGTATATCTATATATAAATGTTTCTCACAGGGTAGATAATACCCTTAAGCAGCACTACCCAAAAGACCTTTCTGCAATGATGGAAATATCCTGTGTCTGCCCTATTCCATACGGTAGCCACTAGCTGCATATGGCCAATGAGCACTTATAATGTGGCTAAAGTGACTAAAGAACTTGATTTTTAATTTTATTTAATTTTGGTTAACTAAAATTTAAATAGCCATATGTGACTAGAGACTTCCACAATGGATGGCGTGATCCTTAAACACTGAAAAAAGATTTCTTTACATGTTTTTTTGGGCAATTCATTCTTTCTTCCATTGACAACAGCTAATTACAGAAATAGGGAGTCACAAATGGGTTGACAGCAGAGAACTGTCTAATTTGAGGAAGATACTTACAAGTGGGTAGGTGAAGAAACAGAGAAGAAATAAAAAACACGTCTAAAATAGTGTTTACATGGATGAATAAAAGAATGTGCAGCCAGTAAACTATAGGAGCAATAAATCATGAGATTAAAAAATTTTTTTTGACTCCTTTGTACAGTTTCATAAATATAATGATCATGCACAGTATACAATAATAACTGTTTACTTAAGGCAGAAAATCATACCCATTAAAGTTTATATCTAGTCTAGGTTGATTACCATCTTCTAAAAGATTGTAAATATATTCAACTATGATACACAGTATAGCATCACGGACATACCACTGACCAAAGAGTCAGGGACCTAAGGCTCTGGTTTAAACTGTATAACTAATCAAACTGGCCAGTAACCTAGTATCTCTGGTCCCCAGTTGCCTCGTTGATTAAATGAGAGGGCCCTACTGTCACTTAAATGCTAGAATCCAATAATAGCAGTACAAAAAGGCTTTTGCCAGGTGCAGGGTAATATTTTGATAATAGTTTATCTTACAAATGCCATTTACTAGACTGTCTACCCAATTATGAGCACTTTAAAAGAATAAACCAATAGATCAAGTCACTCTGTAAAGGATCCGGGAAAGCTCATTGATAAACATTCCAATTTTCTCCACAGTAGTTTATGTATGGCCACCAATGGCCTCATTACATTAAACAAAGAATTCCAAATTGATAAACCATAATATTATAGTGTCACTTTGAGGCTATCTTTAAAGTTTAACACACACACACACACACACACACAAAAACACACACCCCAAAGTAAAATTAAAAAGTTATATGGAAGGCATTAACTCAGTTGCAGCTTTAGGTTGATTCAAAGGAATATATCTTTGTGGTTTAGAACACATGAACCATTGTTATTTTAGAATGCATGAAGAGAACACTTCTTTCCTGAAGTCCAGGATACTGTAAGAAAAAAGCGAAACAATGTTAAACATATAAAAAG
Source organism: Eschrichtius robustus (assembly GCF_028021215.1). Lineage (NCBI taxonomy): Eukaryota > Metazoa > Chordata > Mammalia > Artiodactyla > Eschrichtiidae > Eschrichtius > Eschrichtius robustus. Next base: position 60,911,620 of record NC_090826.1, read on the forward strand.
GAAACATGTTTACTAATCACTTTAAGAGAAAAACATGCTTGAAATTATTACATTAACTTGAGGGTACATTCAGTTTTATAGTGAAGACAAGCCTCACTGAAACTATAATTCCATTCTTCCCAGCCTGTATTTTTTCTCTTCTACTCAAGAAAACATATTAAAATGCAAGTGAGTGAACATGATATTAATATAAGGGTAAGTTTAAATTTGCACTAATTTATTAAATAAACTTTGGCATTGGCGATAACTTGGGATACACATCCCAACAGGTTAAAATACTAACATTTAGAAATATATCAACAGATCAAGAAATAGGAATGGGATTTTCAATTAACTATCAAGGTCCTTGTTTTATAATCTAAACAAGTAGACTTCCCTGGATTTCAGTATACTAAAAATTAAATGTTCACCTCAGATTTTGCCATTACATATGGATTAAGTCACTTTCCTCATGTTTTCATTTCTAAGAACTGTTTAAGAATTAGCTTGTTTTGATGATCTACTCACCTGGAAGCACATTAGCTTTTTAGAATATAACAGTAAATTCCATTAAGACAATCAGGAGTCAAAATACAGAGTTAAGCTAAATAGTAAAGCAGAACATGGTTAATACAGATTTAAGGATGGTTATTTAAAATCTTAGTAAACATATGGTTTGTTACACTTTTTATTATGTCACAAAAAACTGTACAAACTGAATATGGCAAATTTTCATTACCCTAAAACAGACAACATGACATCTTGAGGCCTAGAAGCCCTAGACCTATTTACTTAATTCCACAAACAGAAACTAACCAAACTGCTCTCTTCAAGATAAGGAAGGATAGCCTTACACCCATATTTCTCTTTCAAATAGTATGGTTTCCAAACTAATTTAATTGGCTTATTTAATAAATTATCCACTTACCAATGTTCCTGTCAGTTCAATAGTGTGGTTTCCTTTAGAATTTACAGCATTCTTTTGTTCCAAACACTGGCCCCTCTTACTTTCATTAAGTTTTTGATGAGTCATTCGAAAACATTCCTACACTACTGTTCTGCCAAGGTCATGCAAGCACAAGGCAACAATCAATACCTCCTTTTCAATTCTACTTTCATTTTATCGGGTCCAATGAAAAAGAGCTGCAATATCTATACTGAACAAAAGATAATATATTCCCACACTGCTACTCATAAAAAGAGCTGTCACTTAGAATTTCCAGAATATTTCTAATATTCTTCTTTGAAGTTGGTTACTATTAGTTATTTTGTTTGGGTATACCTTTCTAAGTAACTTATAGAACTGACACTCAGAATGATGACTCTAAAACTGCCAACAATATTTGGATGTTTAAATTTAATCACAATATTCATAAGATAGTCTATTATCTGATTATTTTAATGACTATTTTTCAAGTGCCCCTGAAAAATGTACAAATAGAAGTCAAAAAAGCAGAACTCAGTACAATTCCAAATTTGTTAAAAATAAAAAACAGAAAGTAAGTTAAATATACATATTCACACACACACACACACACACACAAACTATAAAAGAAAAACCTCCAAAATATCAACGATAACCGTAGACGGTTATTTTCATTTTTTATGCTTTATATAGATTCTACTTTTTCTATAGTAGACATATTGGTTATATAAAGAGGAAAATAATAAATAGTATTTTTACAAAAGAACTAGGACCTAGTTCTTTCGCAAAGGAACTAGAAAAGAAAGTGTATCTAAAAACCCTCAAGAGTCGACAGATTTCAGTTACCGGTAAATATTTATCTGCACTGTACGGGTACCAGTTAACAACCCCATGTAGTTAATAAAATGCCTCACAGCTCTTAGAAGTGACCGCGTTAAGAAGAATCCATTCCAGGAGGCCACCATTTAAGAACAAGAATCAATAGAATTTTTGGGGGGAGGGATAAATTGGAAGATTGGGATTGACATATACACACTACTATATATAAAATAGATAACTAAATAATAAGGACCTACTGTATAGCACAGGGAACTCCACTCAGTACTCTGTAATAGCCTATATGGGAAAAGAATCTAAAAAAGAGTGGATATATGTATATGTATAAGAGATTCACTTTGCTGTACACCTGAAACTAACAGAGCATTGTAAATCAACTATACTCCAATAAAAATTAAAAAAAAAATTAAACCAAAATAAAACAAGAAAAAAGTAACAAAATGGAAAGAATGAAAATAAAATAATATAGATTTAAACTCAAATGTATCAATAATTATATTAAATGTAAACAGATTAAATGCTGTGATTAAAGAAAAAAGATTATAGCAACCATGCTACAGGAAGGGCTGAATTACCCTTCCATTCTTACAACAGAAAATGATACTGCAAAACCACTGTCATATGAAGAAGTGACTAAAGACTTTGATGTCAAAAATGTAGTAAAGAAAGCATTATAGAAATCATGCACTGTATATAGCTGTTAGGTAGTTAGTAAAAAAATATATATTGTTATCTTTCTGAAAATTGGAACGTTTTTGGTATTTGTTAGCTTTAAATTTTTTGTTAGCTTTAAATTTTTAAAAAATGTATTATGATTTCTTTCAAAATAAAAATCCACATTTGCTCTTAAAAAAAAGAATCAACAGAATTTTAACTGCTTTTTGTTATATACACCAAAATTAAAGGCTAGGTTCTATTTTTCCAATTTAGAAACACTGGACCTGACTGCACTTTACAAATACATTTATATAATCACATAAATATATAGGAGGAAAGAAAGACCTGGAGTATACAGTCTGCCCTCTGTATCCTTGGGTTCTGCATCTGCATATTCAACCAACTGCAGATCAAAAATATTCAGGGAAAAAAAAATTCCAGAAAGTTCCAAAAAGGAAAACAAAGGCCCTCCTAGGTTTTTACCCAAATGAATTGAAAACTTATGTCCACACAAAAACCTGAACACAAACAGCAGCTTCATTCATAGTTGCCAAAAACTGGAAGCAACCAAAATGGCCTTCGAAAGGTGAATGGATAAACAAAATGGTACATCCGTACCATAGAATATCATTCAGTGTTAAATGAAATGAGCTATCAAGCCATGGAAAGACATGGAGGAACCTTAAATACACATTACTTAGTGAAAAAGGGCAGTCTGAAAAAGCTACATACTGTGTGATTCCAATTATATGACATGTTGGAAAAGGCAAAACCATAGAAAGAGTAAAAAGATGAGTGGCTGGGACTTCCCTGGTGGCGCAGTGGTTAAGAATCCGCCTGCCAACGGAGGGGACACGGGTTCGAGCCCTGGCCCAGGAAGATCCCACATGCCGCAGAGCAACTAAGCCCATGTGCCACAACTGAGCCTCAGCTCTAGAGCCTGCAAGCCACAACTACTGAAGCCCGCGCACCTAGAGCCTGTGCTCCACAACAAGAGAAGCCACCGTAATCAGAAGCCCTCACACCACAACGAAGAGTAGCCCCCGCTCTCCACAACTAGAGAAAGCCCGCGCGCAGCATCAAAGACCCAACACAGCCAAAAATAAATAAATAAATAAATTTATTAAAAAAAAAAAAAAGATGAGTGGCTGCCAGGGCTTCTGGAGAAGCAGGGTAAGGAATAAATAGGTAGGGCTCAGGTGATTTTTAGGGCAGTGAAAATATTCTATATGATACTGCAATGGTAGATACATGACATCATGCATTTGTCAAAACTCATAGAACTGTATAAGACTAAGAGTGAACAGTAATGTAAATAATGGACTTTAATTAATAATGATATATCAATATTGGCTGATCAATTGTGACAAATGTACCACATAATGCAAGATGTTAATAATAGGGGAAACTATGAGCTGGGGAGAGAGGGTATATGAGAACTCTCTGTACTGTCTGTTCAACTTTCTGGAATCCTAAAACTGTTCTAAAAAAACCTTAAAGTACGGTTGTTGGGGGAAAAACGATTTGCTATTGTTGTTGTTGTTAAAGTATAGGATTCCGAAAAGAGACAGGAGGCTTTATTGTAGACGCTTAGGGGCAAGATTTCAAAAGACTTTTTTTGTTTGTTGTACTAAGAACTTTATGCTGAATCTTGTGGGCTACTGGGAGTCATTAAATGTGAATGACATAGTAAGATCTTTGCTTTGGAAAGATAATTCTTGGTAATGACACTGATTTAGAGGGTGAGATTTAAGACAAGAAATTCAGGAAACCACTTAGGAGGCTATTGCAATAATAATAGCAATGGCCATTTTTTACCATGTACTTTTTATGTACCAGGCCTTTTATGTGTATTATCTCATTTAAACCTTAGTAGGTCCTATTCCTACTATCACATTATAAATGAGAAAATAAAACACAGGGAGATTAAGCATCTCAAAGTTACCTGAGCAAAGATATGGAGATAAGAAGCATGGCCCCATACTGGACTACAAATAGTTCAGAATTACAGCAGTTTGGATATCAAAGGCTGAGAGACAAGAGATGAAGTTGAAGGCTACAACTAGATAAAGGCTAGTTGATAGGCTACAACTATATTATGATAACAAGAATTCCTTTTTTATATATAAGCTATAGATACCATGTGCCTCTCCCATTTATATCTTTTGTCTCCTATGAAATATTGTACCTTCAACATAATTTGCTGAGTACCTAGTATGTGCCAGATATTATGTTAGGCTCTGTTTATACAATAATGACCTAAACAGCCCTGATCCATGTCATCATGAAGCTAGGAGTCAAAATTCATTTGCTCCCTGAAACTTTAATAGACTAAACCATCTGGATCCAATCAATAAGTACATTCCAGCACACACTTAGTATTTGGGAGTACTCATTCATTTACTTATTCCTTCCACAAATGTTTAATAAGAATCTATTATGTACTAAGCACTATTTTGAGTGCTAGGAACACAACAATTAATAAAACAAAGCTTCTTGACCACCTACAACTAATACTCTAGCGGAGAAGAGAAGACAATAAACAAATAAATACATAATATAAATTCTGATAGTAATAAATGCTATTAAAAAAACAGAGAATACATGTTAGCAATGGTATTTAGATAGGGTAGTTAGGAATGGCCTATCTGAGCAGAGTCCTACAGGAAGCAGAGTGAACCCTAGTCAGGTATCACGTAGAAAGTTCCAGGCTTTGGAAAAAGCAAGTGTATATGCACATCTGTAGTGTTAGAATACTAATGTCCCCATTGATTAAAAGCTTTTCTAGGGCTGGGAGGGATGGGGGAGGAGGGAACAAAAAAAAAAAAAAAAAAAAGCTTTTCTAGGTAGAGCAGAGATTTTGTCATATACCCTTTCATTCATTCAGCAAGTATTTGTTTGCATGGTCAACTCTATACATGGCACAATAAAAAAAGCAGTCATTACAAGGAAATGGAAGCTTTTAATCCCAAGTAGCCTTAAACCTAAATATAAGTAGAGGAAAACAGGAGGAATGCCATAATCTCTCTCTCCCCACTTCCCACTCCCTCCCGTATACAACAGAAAATCAGAAGAGCATCTGGCTATTATTCATTCATGGTGCCCAGATTTGTGCTTTTTATCTTTACTAGATTTTCAGGATGGCCCCAAATTCACTCTGTATGGCATCCATCTTGATCTTCAATTTAGGATTATGTTCATTATTCCTTGTATTTAGGATTCTGTCCAGTTGCACACAGAAAAGGGTCTTGATAGAGAACAGTGGCATTCACTCTAAGTTCACAAAGGAGCAGATAAAATACAGAATTTTAGCGCTGATAACTGCCCTAAGTGATTAAATTAAGAGGAGGAACAGAGGGCCAAAGAAACAAAGCATGTGCCCATCACTTGATAGCTAATTTAGTCAAACATTATGTTGTTTATTCCATAGAATGTAGGACTCCCAGAAAGCGCCCCGTTTAAATTTTGACCGTATTCCCAGCACATTCCCTGCACCAGACATTCCTGGAGCGAAAGGAGGAACCGAACGAGCTCACCGAACCAGTGGAAATGTTATGAGTGCCTGAATTCGAGCACCGGGATCCTGGCTAGGAGCCTGGGCCAAAGGCGGCCAAACCCAGGCCAGAGGAAAGGGAGGCTACGTGGGGCAAATGCTTTCTGCCAGGTCGCACAATCGGGTCGTACCTCTGGATCTTACCTTCACTGAGGTTGCGGCCCGACAGGTTTAACTGCCCGCTCTTCCTGGCCGCCTTTAATAGCCCCTGGGGTACGGAGGCACCGAGGTTTCTCCTCTCAGCTCGGAACCCCGCTCGGGGATCCCGCCCAGCTACTCCCTTCGGCCGCGACATGTTCAAACCCGGGTGTTCAGAAGCAGAGCCCCGTCAGTGACGTTTAAAGGTGGCGCCGCGGAGCCGCCCAGCCCCTGTCGGGAGCGCGCGCTCCGTGCGCCGGGCCTTCGCTCTCGGCGGCGCGGCTCGGCTGTCGTCACCGCCAGCGTCTGGGGCAGGAGGACCGAGGGGCCCTTCCCGTTGCCGGTGCCGGCCTTGTGTCTTGGAAATTACTTCGCTCAAGTAAGTGCGTTTAACGGGCTGAAGAGGGGGTTTGCATTTATTGTGGGCACTATTACTGCGACTCCAACCTTCTCTTCTGTGCTCCCGCCGCAGCGAGGGTGCCAAGAAAGGATAACCTTCTCTGCTCCCCTCGCCTGGCCGGAACGTGGGCCTTGACTAAAACTTGAGACCTGGGCGCGGTCTGCAGCCTCTCTGGACCCCTGCCTGTTTGTCGCTTTTGGTGCTGGCGCCAGACCTCCGTTCCGCGTAGGAAGTAAAACCAATTTCTGTTCTTCGGGCCTATACTCCGGCTCCTAGCCTTAGTGTACCTCGAATGTTGTTGCACGGAATTTGTAGCCCAGCATAGGAGGTAGCGTGAAATGGAAGGGTTGGCAACAGAGAAGGAGACAAAAAAAAAGAAAAGAAAAAAAAAAAAAAGCTTCATAATGAATGTTCTCTCTACCGGACGGTTTAGGGAAGCCAAGTGGAAGCGCAAGCTTGAGTGTAGCGAGAAAAGCTTGGATTTCGGAGCCCGAGAGCTACGAGTTCGAATCCCAGCTCCTCTATAGTTTACAAACTGTGTAACTGTAGGCAGTTTACTTGACAGCTTTTAAAGCTCACTCCTTTTTCATTAATGTAGGGTTAATCATTCCTCTCTCATTCGGTTTTTAAAAACTAATGAAGCGAAAATAAAGTTTTAAATATTGAGAGCTTGGTGAGGAAACGGATTCCATCCAGTTCAGAATGGAAGATGAAAATTTTGTGCAGTAAGTCGCATATCTTGGACAGTTAGTTTCTGCCTGAAATATACAGCTTTAGTGAGTCATTCAATAAGTAATTAATAACTCATCCTCTTTAGTATTGTCCTGGGTGCTAGACTTTTCTTTTGCCCAAAGTAATTTTGTTTTAAAAGCATACACCGGGAGATATCCTTTTAACCCCCCATCAGCCCGGCTGGGAATCATTAGGATAATTAAAAGGTAATATGACGGCCCGCTAACAAATTCTGCAGCGCACAAGTTCTTGCCAACCGTAAAATTAGGTTTCTAAATCCCCACCCCTCGATTATTTTTCTTCTTAATTCTCTGGAGTCCTTTGCATTGAAAGTGAACAGCAGAAAACTACCAGTAATTACACTATCAAACAAGCAAAGAGTGGGTTTTAAAGCAAGGAACATAGCAGTTTTTGCAAGGTCGCTAATAAACACCCCCGCACCGAAGTTTGTCAATAATCATTATAGTTACCTTATTGGGCCCTAAGTATCAGGCTCAGTGCTGATAATACCTCTTTTACTATCTCTTATTTAGCACAAGAATCAGTTTTACAGGTGAAGAAATTGAGGCTAAAAAGGATTAAGAAACTTACCAAAGGTCATAAGTTTCTATAAGTGGTACGATCAGGCCTTTGAACCTAGATCTCTCTCTCTCTCTAAAACCTTTCTTGTTAATCATTATGATTTGCCTAGTGGCTTTTATTTCACCATTTTCAACTTTTGTCTTCGAACCATTTTTAGGGAGACTTCAATTATGTTTTAGAAGGTAATTATTTATTAGAGAAAACCCTTTTTCTCTTTTGTAGGATGTAGCAGCCTACCTTTGGAGGATTATTTACTCAAGTATAAAATTTTACAGTAGCCACCTCTCCCCCTACAATAGATTCTTCTTTAGTTCAATTTTTTTTTGTAATTATAGGAAAGATACAGTTTTTTGATTTAGTGTGCTTCTACTTGAAGTTAAATATTTCATTATTGACATTTATAGTATGTTGAAACATTATTGCATTTTGTATAAGAGAAGCATATCCTGATTAATGGCAGAGTAATTCTGAAAAATCCAAGTGACTGCACTCTTGTGGTAAACTTCAATAGGTACAAACCGACATGTATAAAAATTTTACAAGTATATATCTGTAGTACACCGCGTATTGTACCTCTAGCAAGTGCAGATTGAACAAGTGAGGGTGAAAATTATTACCTCATGCAATCAGGAAAATCATGTTTCATCTCAAACTGATGCAAACTGAAAGCTTATCAACTTAATTGAGCTTCTTTATGAGAAAGTGTAGTTATATATAGTTATATTCGTGGGAATTAACACTGTATATTCATTGTATTACTTTCGAAAGAATGCATTAAAACAAAAAATCCGAACCTTTTTCAACATGAGCATTGAAGCTAAACTATTTGCTTTTTAAAAAAAAAAGATGGATTATTAAAATAATATGAAACGGATATCTCCTGTGTAGGGGCTGGAGACTACTGCATAGCTGCCATTTGTAACAGAATTTGCCTAGCTACTGTTTATTATATTCATTTTATTAAAGTATGGAAGGTTTCACTCTTCTAGCTTTGCTAAATGAAAACAGAAAGTGAAGAAACCAAAAATATATTGACCCTAAGAATTGTATCAACCAAAGGATGCTGTTCTGTTTCATAATGGAAAGTATGACTTATCAAAGTAAGACAGAGCAGCTTATCACCACCATTAAAATTTAATAAGGCATTTTAAAACATGGCTGTGTTATTCTTATGAACATTGCTACATGTTAAATATTTTCAAAGTTGAAAGCTACAGTTGGTAAGATGAATTTATTGTGGCAAAGGAAAATGGCATTAATTTGTGCAAATTTTTGAGCACATTTTTTTTTAATGTCATCAGGAGCAAAGTGAATTTGATTGCAGACATCTCTAGGAAGTTTTCTTTTTCTGTAAAATAGGAGATTTAGATTTAGCCTATACTGAATCAGTATAATGTTCACCTTTCAGAACATTGCCTTATCTGTGAGAACTGCTGTTTTATGCTAACGTTATTTATTGAGAGAACATTCTACTTTTTAACACTGTCATTATTGACTGGAGCTGTTTGACCTAACATGTATTGCTTATTAAGTATGCTTTGAGTTGAATTTTTTACATTCTCATATGCTTATTATTCAAAGTTTTCTTTCTATGTTTGTCCTTACTCTATAAATAAGTTGGTTTGAATTATCAAAATTGAGAGCAAAATTATATTGCACATGGACTCCTCGTGTTTTAAATATTCAACTTTAATGGTGCTTGTTACACATCTTTAGTTTCCTTTGAAAATTGCATTTTGCCCATTTGTTTTCCATTTAGGCTTATAACTGCCAACTTAAAAGTAGTCAGTAGAAAACATGCTGTTTCCTTGAAGGTAGTACATATTTTGCATATTTATTCATAGTTTCAAATGTGGCTTTGAATTGTATTTTGTTGTCATTGGAGCTTTGTGTGGTAATTTTTTCTGGAGACAGTGCATTTTATTTTAGATTATTTGTGCATCCTTTGTATGTTCCCTGTGCTTCCCTTTCTTACTTTTGAATCAGGAAGCAGTGAGCTTGCTCTAGGAGGTTTAATATTTGATATAAATGTTGTCTTCTATTTCTCTCTACTTTCAGTGTAAAAGAATTACAGTCCACTAGCTTTAGGAAAATATTTTTACTTTCCTCTTTTTTTTTTTTTTTTTTCTTTTTTTTTTTATTTCTGCGGTGTCTGTTGTAACTTCTCCTTTTTCATTTCTGATTTTATTGATTTGAGTCCTCTCCCTCTTTTTCTTGATGAGTCTGGCTAATGGCTTATCAATTTTGTTTATCTTCTCAAAGAACCAACTTTTAGTTTTATTGATCTTTGCTATTGTTTTCTTTGTTTCTATTTCATTTATTTCTGCTCTGATCTTTATGATTTCTTTCCTTCTGCTAACTTTGGGTTTTGTTTGTTCTTCTTTCTCTAGTTTCTTTAGGTGTAAGGTTAGATTGTTTACTTGAGATTTTTCTTGTTTCTTTAGGTAGGCTTGTATAGCTATAAACTTCCCTCTTAGAACCGCTTTTGCTGCATCCCATAGGTTTTGGGTCGTCGTGTTTTCATTGTCATTTGTCTCTAGGTATTTTTTGATTTCCTCTTTGATTTCTTCAGTGATCTCTTGGTTATTTAGTAACGTATTGTTTAGCCTCCATGTGTTTGTCTTTTTTACGTTTTTTTCCCTGTAATTCATTTCTAACCTCATCGCGTTGTGGTCAGAAAAGATGCTTGATATGATTTCAATTTTCTTAAATTTACTGAGGCTTGATTTGTGACCCAAGATGTGATCTATCCTGGAGAATGTTCCGTGCACACTTGAGAAGAACGTGTAATCTGCTGTTTTTGGATGGAATGTCCTATAAATATCAATTAAATCTATCTGGTCTATTGTGTCATTTAAAGCTTCTGTTTCCTTATTTATTTTCATTTTGGATGATCTGTCCATTGGTGTAAGTGAAGTGTTAAAGTCCCCCACTATTATTGTGTTACTGTCGATTTCCTCTTTTATAGCTGTTAGCAGTTGCCTTATGTATTGAGGTGCTCCTATGTTGGGTGCATATATATTTATAATTGTTATATCTTCTTCTTGGATTGATCCCTGGATCATTATGTAGTGTCCTTCCTTGTCTCTTGTAACATTCTTTATTTTAAAGTCTATTTTATCTGATATGAGTATAGCTACTCCAGCTTTCTTTTGATTTCCATTTGCATGGAATATCTTTTTCCATCCCCTCACTTTCAGTCTGTATGTGTCCCTAGGTCTAAAGTGGGTCTCTTGTAGACAGCATATATATGGGTCTTGTTTTTGTATCCATTCAGCCAGTCTATGTCTTTTGGTTGGGGCATTTAAACCATTCACGTTTAAGGTAATTATCGATATGTATGTTCCTATGACCATTTTCTTAATTGTTTTGGGTTTGTTTTTGTAGGTCCTTTTCTTCTCTTGTGTTTCCCACTTAGAGAAGTTCCTTTAGCATTTGTTGTAGAGCTGGTTTGGTGGTGCTGAATTCTCGTAGCTTTTGCTTGTCTGTAAAGCTTTTGATTTCTCCATCCAATCTAAATGAGATCCTTGCCGGGTAGAGTAATCTTGGTTGTAGGTTCTTCCCTTTCATCACTTTAAGTATATCATGCCACTCCCTTCTGGCTTGCAGAGTTTCTGCTGAGAAATCAGCTGTTAACCTTATGGGAGTTCCCTTGTATGTTATTTGTCGTTTTTCCCTTGCTGCTTTCAGTAATTTTTCTTTGTCTTTAATTTTTGCCACTTTGATTACTATGTGTCTCGGCGTGTTTCTCCTTGGGTTTATTCTGTATGGGACTCTCTGCGCTTCCTGGACTTGGGTGGCTATTTCCTTTCCCATGTTAGGGAAGTTTTTGACTATAATCTCTTCAAATATTTTCTCTGGTCCTTTCTCTCTCTCTTCTCCTTCTGGGACCCCTATAACGCGAATGTTGTTGCGTTTAATGTTGTCCCAGAGGTCTCTTAGGCTGTCTTCATTTCTTTTCATTCTTTTTTCTTTAGTCTGTTCCGCAGCAGTGAATTCCACCATTCTGTCTTCCAGGTCACTTATCCGTTCTTCTGCCTCAGTTATTCTGCTATTGATTCCTTCTAGTGTAGTTTTCATTTCAGTTATTGTATTGGTCATCTCTGTTTGTTTGTTCTTTAATTCTTCTAGGTCTTTGTTAATCATTTCTTGCATCTTCTCAATCTTTGCCTCCATTCTTATTCCGAGGTCCTGGATCATCTTCACTATCATTATTCTGAATTCTTTTTCTGGAAGGTTGCCTATCTCCACTTCATTTAGTTGTTTTTCTGGGGTTTTTTCTTGTTCCTTCATCTGGTACATAGCCCTCTGCCTTTTCATCTTCTCTATCTTTCTGTAACTGTGGTTTTTGGTCCACAGGCTGCAGGATTGTAGTTTTTCTTGCTTCTATTGTCTGCCCTCTGGTGGTTGAGGCTATCTACACTTTCCTCTTATAAAACGGCTTTTACATTGCTAATGTTTCTCACATGAAGTGGAAGAAGTAGTTTTTTTTTGTTTGTTGTTTTATCTGAATTACTTTTAGTTTTTTTTGTTTGTTTATAGTTTGTTAAAAAAAGCTAGAACACAGGTGGTGGTTGTAAAGCAGTCGCTTATGTCACTAAATAAAAAGCACTTATGGTATTATTTCTTTTTCTAAAATCAGCTGAAAATATTTCCCATTATCCCTAGTGATTCTTACTCCTAACATTTAATAGCTGTTTTCTTGATCGTTTTTCCAAGATTAATGTGTTGTGTGATTTCAAGTCTTAATTTTAACATCAATTGTATAGGTTTTATGAATTTGTTTAAAGTAGTAAAGTAATACAGAGATAAAATTAGGGCACCAAATCTGAGAATGTACTTCATAATACTATTCTTTCTTTGTGTTAACAGATACAAAACCACTATCAAATAAATCTGTTTAAAGAAAAATCATTTTAATCAAAATCCACTATTTTAAAATTTGACTTTATATCACCCCTGCCAACATTTTTATTCTATTGGATTTGGCTTGCCACTCCATTTGCTCAATACTTCAAAAGAGACATTAAATGATTATACATGGTAAATGTTCTATATAAGCAAACGTCCCCAACAGTTTTAATGAGACAAGATATGGCCCCTGAGACTTTATTCTTAGTACCAACTGAAGTTGATACGGGGGAAATAGTAATAATTTGATAGTTTGTTGACATTCACAATTGATAGATTTTTATTTAAAAATTTGATTGTTAAATTTGGAAGTGGAGTATTTATACTCACAATTGCAATTAAGAAAAATGTTAGCCTAACTTTCAAAATACCTTCAAGAGTGTCCACTACTTTTTTTCTACATCATTTTTTTTTCCATCCTTTAAAATATCACAGTTACATATACTTAAGTGATTTGAATGGTACTGTTATTGGGGGGGGTTGAAATACTAGTGAACGTTTAAATACTTGGTCTCCACAGTGCAAATCTGTGAACCCAGAGCTTTTGCTCTTCATCTTTGTAGAGATACATGTTTTGCACTCATCACTAAATTTATCTGCCGTTAATAAAGCTTTGATTTTTTTCCATTATAGAGCTGCTGACCTTTTTGCTTCTCTTTTGATTCCTCGTTTCCTAAAAAGTTACCTTTCCACCATCTCTTCCTTCTTTCACAATAATTATTTGATCAATGTCTCCACGTGCTTTAGACGTCAACATGAGCTAATTGTGGCTTGAAACTAACTGCAGTTCATAGTTAAAAGTGGCTGAGATGGAAATTGAAGGAAAAAAGCATTGTGGCCTTTCACTTTAGCGTGTATCAAAAATTCATACTGTTTTGTGTATTTACTAATATTTTGCTTTTTTTTTTTTAATCGGTGCTTTGGTTATTTGATAGTCTGTTGCTCCGACCCATGTCACAGTACTTTTAAGATTGATCAAGCATATGTGGAGTTGTTTGTCTTTTGAAAATTAGAATAGCAATCTTGCTCTAAAAATATGGAAAAGTAATTGAAGCCTTCCTAGAAAGAGTTTTCCATGAAGCATTTGTGTTTTATCAAAAAAGGAATGTTTTGTTTAGCTGTCATCTATCTACACATGCTATTGGTAAAGTGCTGCTTTAGGAACAAAATGAATATGAAAATCTGAAATCTGTCATCATGTTTCCATTGCAGCAGCCTCTTAAAGGAGAAGGAGCATCTAATAATAGTATACGTCACATGTTTACTACCACTTACGAAGTATTTTCACATTTGACGGTAATGCTCTAAGGTTAGACCAAAAGTATTATTGTTATTATTCATCTGTTGAAGAGAAGAGGAAGTGGAACACAGACTTTCTTGTAATGGTATATACCATTTGTTGAGTACCTATGTCCTGGGCACTGTGCTAGGTGTTTCGTATCCATAATATTTATAATCTTAAAAACTTTAAGTGGTATCATTATCTCCATTTTTCACATAAGGAAATTGAGGCTCACATTGCCTATTACAGTAGTTGAGAACATGCATAGGGGAATGGGAATGAGGGACTTCTACTTTTTTACACTCATATAGTTTTAATATTTTACATTTTGCGTTTATTATTTTATAATCTTTTTTTAAAAAAATATGCCACCAAAAGCCTATATTAAAATGTGGGATCTTAAGTAAGAAACTCCTCTCACTATATAAATTAACTCTTTTGATTCATATCTTTCATGTAAATGATGAAGTAGTAATAGTCCAAGATACTAGCCTAAAATAGAGTGATGGTATAAAATGGAACACAGTTGAGGTAAACATTTTTCAAACTGAAAGTTTTTAAATTGTAGATTAGGGATAATAATAGTAGTTGATATTTATGTTTTCTAAGCAATTGTATTCTCACTTCATCCAAAAAACAACCCAGTGAGTTGGACATTATTATTATCCTCATTGTTCAAATGAGGAAATTGAAGCACAAAGTAAAGAGCCAAAGATTGCAAATACCTTAATTGGTGGCAGAGCCCCTTTGGTTTGACTCTAGGCCTGCATTCTTAATCACTGTAGCACCTTTTAAGTGTTGTGAGGATTAAAGCACATTTTAAAAGCATTCAGTTAATGCAGATCCTCAAATTACTGAGTTTGAGTACACTTTCGGTTTTACCAGTTTCATAAGACTCTTTAGAAATAATTTTCCTTCATGATGAGAAAGTTAATTTTATAGCGTAAGGGGAAAAAGAGCTCAAATTGTGCAGATATCTAATTCCTTGATCAGGCAAAACTCTTTAGTATTAAAATGCTTGAAACTATTTACTTAGAATAAAGATACATGTAAGTACTGGATTTTTTTTTTTTTTAAGATTATGAAGCAGTCCCTGAAATGGCCTTTTCTCAGTTGAGACTAAAAAAATCTCATATAACATAGAGGATAGCAGTGAGTAGTCAGTACCTGGAGCTTTCCCCTCCAAATATGTCTGTTGACCCTATTCTATCCAAACGCCAATAAATCTGTTACAAATAAATTGATTGTGATTGTATGGACCACAGCTGAGAGTACTGTGCATCTGGCTATAGGCAACAGTATCCTAATACTCTAACTCCTTTTCTCTCTATGTTAATCATAAAAACAAACTTTGAAAAATGAAATGAAAAAATACAGATTTTTGCCTACAGTTTCAAGGTGTTCACAGACCCTATGCTGTCAGTTTTAAAATGCAGATATAGAATCTCTGCTATTGACAGACAATATAAGTTAACAAAACAAGTATTCGGAAGTAAGTAGACTTTTTCTGTTCTGGTGTGTGTCTGTCCATCCATCTGTCCATCAGCCCCCTAATACTAACTTATCCTTTAGTCTCTCCCCTTCATTTTAGATGGAGCAGAAAAGGGAGTGTGGGATTTACAATTATGATTTTAAAATAGATACTAATCATTATAGAATCATCTAATTAATAGGATTAGAAATAGAAGAGAAATACAATTATCTAATTTGTAGAAGAAGAAATACAGAACAGATCTGCAGGTAAGTTTGTGTTTTTTTAAGTTATGGTTTGTAAGCAGCAATTTATTTCCCATGTTTTTCTTACTGCTTTCTATAGCTCTGGGGGGAAAATGTATAGCCAAATACTTTGAGAGTTTCTCAACCAAACTTCCTTGTAAATCTAACAAATGCATTCCTGCCTTCATTCACCAAGCCTTTGTTGAGTAGATTGTGTTAAAGCTTCTAGCACACAGATGATACTCAGTAAGTTTTTGTCAAATGCTTACTTTGTTCCAGTAAAATATTGTTGGATATCAGAAACACAGAGATGAATACATTGCCTTCCCTGTCCTCAAAAAGTATATTTGGTAGAGGGAAAGAGCTGTCTAACAACTAATTTGGTAAAAGACCTGTTGCTGGTGCAGATTTGCAAAATTGTGTCAATTTACGGCAGCGGTCCCCAACCTTTTTGGTATCAGGGACCGGTTTCATGGAAGACAGTTTTTCCACAGACCGGGGGGGCGGGGGATGGGGAGGGTGGGGTGGGGGGGAGGGGTGGTTTCGGGATGATTCAAGCACATTACATTTATTGTGCACTTTATTTCTATTATTATTACATTGTAATATATAAGGAAATAATTATACAACTCACCATAATGCAGAATCAGTGGGACCCCTGAGCTTGTTTTCCTGCAACTAGGTGGTCCCATCTGGGGGTGATGGGAGACAGTGACACCTGAAGTATGTTGCTTATGTCCAGTCTACTCTGTAAGATGCAGCTTAATTGTCACTTGCCACTCACTGATAGGTTTTGATATGAGTCTGCAAGCAATCGATGTATTATGATCTCTGTGCAGTCAAACCTCTCTGCTAATGATAATCTGTATTTGCAGCCACTCCCCAGCGCTAGCATCACGGCCTCAGCTCCACCTCAGATCATCAGGCATTAGATCCTCATAAGGAACACGCAACCTAGATCCTTCGCATGCGCAGTTCACAGTAGGGTTTGCACTCCTATGAGAATCTAATGCCATGGCTGATCTGACAGGAGGCGGAGCTCAGGTGGTAATGCGAACAATGGGGAGCGGCTGTAAATACAGATGAAGCTTCGCTCCCTTGCCCACTGCTCACCTCCTGCTGTGCAGCCCAGTTCCTAACAGGCCGTGGACCCATAGCGGTCGTGGCCTGGGGATTGGGGACCCCTGATTTAGAGGACTCTACAATCTTTTCCAATAGTGTGAACAAAGGTGGCTAACAGTAACAGGTAAGTTGACTTACCCAACTGGGAACATGGTGTCCAGTGGGTAGAGTTATTGTACATACCTATGGCTATTCTATCTTTTAATTAAAGAATTTCCATCTAAATACATGAGGTCTTTTTCTTTTCCTTAGAAATATCTTTATTGCAATTGTTCTTTTTCCCAGTTTTATTGAGATATAATTGACATACAGCACTGTATAAGTTTTAAGTGTACAGCATCACAATTTTACTTACCTATATCTTGAAATGATTACAACAAAGTTAGTTAATATCCATCATCACATATAGATAGAAAATAAAAGAAAAAGAAAAAAAAACTTTTTCCTTGTGATGAGAATGCTTAGAATTTATTCTCTCAGCAACTTTCGTATATATCATACAGTATTGTTAAGTATACCTATCTCATACATTATATCGCAAGTACTTATTTATCTTATAACTGGAAGTTTGTACCACTTGACCACCTTCTTCTCATTCTCCCTCCCCTCACCCCCACCTCTGATAACCACAGATCTGATCTCTTTTTCTGTGAGTTTGGTTTTGTTTCTTTGTTTTTTAGATATAACTTCTTTATCTATTCATCCATTGATGGACACTTTCCATGTCTTGGTTATTGTATATAATGCTGCTATGAACATGGGGATACAGACATCTCAACATGGTGTTTCCGTTTCCATAGTGGCTGCACCAACTTACATTCTTACCAGTAGTGCACAAGGGTTCCCTTTTCTCCACATCCTCCTCAACTTTTGTTATCTCTTGCCTTTTTGATGCTAGTCATTCTAACAGATGTGAGGTGTTTTGGAGTTCCCTGTATATTTTAGATATTAACCCCTTATCAGATATATGGTTTGTACATATTTTCTCCTATTCCATAGGTTGTCTTTTCATTTTATTGATGGTTTTCTTTGCTGTACAGAAGCTTTTTAGTTTGATGTAGTCCCACTTGTTTATTTTTAATTTTGTTGCTTATGCTTTCGACGTTCAAAATATCGTTCCCAAGTCCTACATCAGGGAACTTTTTTCCTATGTTTTCTTCTAGGAGTTTTATTGCTTCAGGTGTTACATTTAAGTCTTTAGTCCATTTCAAATTAATTTTTGTGAGTGGTGTAAGATAGGGGTGTAATTTCATTCTTTTATACATGAGATCTTTTAGGACCTTGATACTGGAAAGAACTAAAGCTTGTTCATTATGACTGATAGGATTGGTACTGTTTTGAGGATTTGCATAAAGTATTATTTTCTAATATTCTTTGAGAGATTTTCTTTCCAATATCAAGCACCTCTTTAAATTTTTCTTAGTGTGGTGGTAGCAGCAGTTCCCCACCTGTGAGCCATAGGGCACTACTATGGGGAGTCTTATTTTTCATATTTCAAAAGCCTATCAGAAATTATGCACTATAATATGCATGTATAGGCCAAACATGACTAATAGGCCATAATATGACTAAAGAGGCCAAAATGACAGGTTACTTTTTGCTTTGGAAATAGCATCAACCATTAGTAAGATTGGTAATAATCTTCATTCAAATATAACTGGAAGCCTTCCCAAACCCACTCCCAAAAGTGAGCAGTGGCTCTTCCCTATGCATGCTTCTTTCACTTCACTTTCCAAATGATACTGACAGGATTTTCTTATAAGTCTCTCTCTGAAATATAAACTGTAAAGCATTTAATCAACAAAGAAAATGGTCTTCCTACTTTCCTTGAAAGCTTCAAACTTGTTCTCACCCTGAGTACCTTTCTAATTGGCTATTTCCTCTGCTTGGATTGCTCTTCTGCCAGAAATTCAAATGGCTTGCTTCCTCCTTTTAATAAAGTTTCAGCTCAGATAACACCTTCTCCCCCATCTCCTATCCTGGTTTATTTTCATCACAGCACATTACTCCCTTACGTCTTTGTTTTTGTATTGAGAGTTTGCCATACCGAACCTGGCGTTTCATGAGATGAGGAACATTGCCTATCTTTTGTCTCTGCTGTATTTCTAGGGGCTAGGAAAATCCTGAAACATAGCAGGGGCATAATAATATTTGAAGGAATTTGTGAGGCTTTTTTTTTTTTTTTTAACATTTTCATGATACTGGGGTTAAAGTAAATAAGACAGGCATGATACTTGTCTCCAGGTTCTGTACTTTTTATAGTCTTGTTTAATTGGGAGCCTAAATAAACCTAAAGTGATTTAATACTAGTATAGATTGGATATATTTATTTGCTTTCCTATGTTATTTGCCTTTAGCTATTTCATTTCTATGGGAAACAGACAATAATAACACAAAATAGTTACTTAGTTATTTAATCTATTTATTAGACCTAAAAGGATCTTCAAAATTATGATTCAGCTCCTCACTCAGCTTCTGACTGAAGTAGGTTCTTAGAAGTGAAGTGAAATTTCCTCAAATCACACTTAATTAATAACAAGGTAGTATTTTATTTTAAGCCAGTCTTCTGGCTGTAAGTCCAGTATTTTTTTTTTTTTAAGCTGCTAGATGATTTGAAAATAAAATATTCAGAAATCCTCCTTAATAGAACGATTCTTTTTTTTGCCACTGTTTCTCCATATGGAAGCACCATCTATTTGTGTGTTCAGTAAGTTTTTATGTATAACCTGGTTTCTGAGGACTTAAAATTTATCTTATCACAGAACTATGTTTTTCTTTGGCTTGAATTTGTAATTTTAATTATGTAATATGTCAAACATACAGAAAAGTGTGGAATAATAGAAAAGATTTCTGTGTATCCACCCCAGAGAATAAAAAGATATTAACATTAAAAAAAAAAAAAAAAAAAGACAGGCATGAACCCTGCCCCTGAATTATTTGCCCTTTTGTCATAGAACATTGTAGCCACTTCTAATAAGAATTAAATGTATCAAGTGACAAAACTGAAACAATTTAGTAAGGTGTTTGATGCCATTTATTCAAAGGAAAACAATCCATGGATTGGGAGAGTACAGTGCCTGGCAAGCATGGAGCATTCTTCACAAGGGATTTTGGGCAAGAGGGAGTTTTATAAAGAATTAGAAGAAGCATTGGCCAAGAGATGGAGAATTTCTTCATAAGGCTAGCAGGTCCTATTTTCTAGGGCAAGGTAATCTAGCTAAAACTGAGTTGGAAGATTGCGATTTGCTATGTTAAGTTTCTTTGGCAGGTGTTTCCTGTAAGTGCTGGCTGACTTAGGTTTAGATTTGTTACATGGGCTGGGCTACTGTGGCGGCCTCCATTTTGTGGGTACTGATATACTAATTTATCAAACTGTTAAGAATCTGTATTTGGCAGTTACATATGTCTGATTCAAAATAAGAAAATTAATTATCTGGCATCTTTTATATTCACAGATATGCATTTATGAATGACATGCAATTAATTGTAATTTGTAATTTTGCTAGGCTTATATTCAACCTACCCATCCCTTTGTATAAGAACTAGCAGAAATGATGTAACTAGTAAGAAAACCTAGCCAATTGGCTCTACATCAAAATCTCAGTAACTTTAGTTTCTAATCTCTAACAAATTACGCTCTCAGTTGCATTATTCCATAGAAGTATTTACTAAAGAAAATATTGTATAAGTCCTCAGATTTTGGCCTCCAGAAATATTTAGGATCAAGTAAATTTTTAACAATTGTCTTAGAATAAATGACAGTCATTAAGACATATTTGTGCATGTGTTCAACACATTTATTGGGCATTGACTGTGACAGACATTGTGCTAGGTCCTAAACTGACCCAGAAAACTCAGAGCTTTGTGGGGGACATGTCAGTATAACAAATACATATACCTCTGTGTTGAGTGGAGAGAAGGAAACCCTAACTGCTTGCAGAAGTTGTGTCAGTGAGGCAAGGAAGGCCCTATGGGGGATAGCAGTTAGATAAAATTAGGGAGGTCATTAATAATTTGTGTAAAGGCACTGTGAAATAAAAGATTTTGTCAGGTTTGGGAACTGCAAGTCATTGGATAACACTGGATGAAAGTGGGAGAATAATTCACATGAGCTTGAAAAATTAGGCAAGGATCTTTTTATGATCAAAAGCTTCAAAATTATTTTAAGCAAGAATATGCATGTAAAGCAGGTTTTTCTGTAGAAATTTTAGATCACATACTTGTACATATTCAGGTACTGTAAAATGTTCTTTAAAAAAGTGAATTTGTATCGCTTCTCGGCCTTTTGGCTAAGATCAAGTGTAAAAGAGTGAATTTGTGAAATTAGCTTATAAAGCACTAGTGAGTGTAACATTAAAATATCTTTTTTCTGAAGATTTTAGTGGGAAAGCAAATTCGTCACAAATTCAGGGTTACAAAGATGTGTGTAAAGATTTAGAAAATTTTATAGTGGTAGGGAGGAAAATCTTGATAGCTAGGGTGTAAATTTCATTAGTAACTGGACAGATCTGTAGAAGATACTCTGTACAAAGAAAGAAATATCGTGGGCATTTTTAATAAGAATAGTTGCTAAAGTATGCATGCAGTTTTTTGCCGGGGAGTGGAGGCTTGCTTTAAAAAAAAAAAAGTTAACGCCTTCCACTTTTCTTGTCTTTAAAAGAAAAAAGGGAGCCGAGAGGGATGGAGATAACTCCTTTCACTAGACCGCGGTGCCTCTCGCGTTTCTCCGGTTGTGAGTGAGGCTTGCTGGGCCGGCACGGGGCGGAGCCGATGATGACGCGCCCTTGCGCCGCAAGGCATTGTGGGGAGCTCGGGCCGCGAGTAAGGTGGTTGGAGCGAGGTGGGGGCGGCCGTTTGTTTTCTCGTGGTCTCGAGCTCGCGCGGTCTTTTCGTTCCCCGCGGCGACCGGCGGGGCGGAGAAACGGCGGCGACGGCAGCAGCGGCTGCGGTTTCGGACACCGTCCTGTCCCCTCTTCGGCGAACCGGTTCCTCTTCCCCCTCCCTCTCACTGTTTGTTGTGTGTTTGATGTGTTAAAGCAGGAGCGAGTACGCGAGCAGCGCCATGAGCAACACTACCATCGTCCCCAGCACTGCGGGCCCGGGCCCCAGCGGCGGGCCGGGGGGCGGAGGCGGCGGCGGAGGCGGCGGCACCGAGGTAATCCAGGTGACTAATGTCTCCCCGAGCGCTAGCTCTGAGCAGATGCGGACCCTCTTCGGTTTCCTAGGGAAGATCGACGAACTGCGCCTCTTCCCGCCTGAGTGAGTATCGTCCACCATCACGGTTTTTGCTAACTCCTGCTCAGCCTGGGCCTAACGCACAGCATTTCCTGCAGGCCGTTGTTCATTCTTCCCTGGGCTAGGCTGCTTTAGTTGAGGTTGCCTATTGCGTTTACTTATGCAAGCAATCTGTGCATTAGGCCTAATAATAATGCAGAGAGGCAGGGCCAGGGTTTGGGGGATTAGGAGACGCTTCTAATTTTGGGGTTTTTTTTTTTTTTTCTTTTTCCTTAAATTGTGCCAGCGTGGTCGTTCTTTGGGCACTTAAATCAAGACAAACTGCCCACTTGATGTATTTTGTATATAGGTTAATCTCTTTATAAAAAACAAATGTTTGAATTTTTTGGAAAGTAACAAAAATATTCATTTCTATGTTAATTTGATATTGAACTTTATAGGCTGTTGTTCACTTAATGCTAAATATTGTTTTTCAGTGATTCTGGCCCAGTGAACATAATTCAGAGTTAATACTCGTTTGGACAATTAATTCAGTGAGCCTGAGTAGTTTTTAAAATGAGAAAATGAGTTATAGCTGAAATCTTGGGTTTTCCTTTGTTTAAATAATGTATGTATTTATATTTCAGAATTGTTCTTCAGAAGGAATTCTGTAGAATGTTAAATTTTTTAATTTGGAGTATATGGTTTTTGTTTTTATCCTACAGTCTCATTTCTTATTTGTATCACAAAAGTATTGAATGAGTGCAGTAATTGTAAAGAAAAAAAATAAGCTCTGACAAAATGTGGTAAATATTAGAGCAAAAATTTGAAATAATAAAAGAGTCCAGTGCTCTTTGGGAAGAGTGAAAATTCAGATTTTACTGTCAGTGGGTACTCAGTACCCGCTGTACCATAAGAGTTTTATGATGTCACTTAAGTACTAAACAGGAAATTGGAATCCTCAAGGAATCCACGGTTGTGGATGTAATAAATCGTTAACCTCTGTACACTTTTCTAAAATAATTAATGGAAGTTGATCATACTGCGGTATTTAAGTATTACTGTATTTCATCACTCTCTACTTGAAGTATTTTCAGATGATTATTAGTGTTTGCAAGTGTTGTGTTGTCTTTAATTTTGAGGGAATATACATGTGGAGGGAGATTTCAGAGTAATTTACATGAAGTGTAGACATCTAGGAACAAACATGTTTTTGTTACAGTTATTTTGAACAGAAATTTGCTTTGACAGTGAAGGACAAATAGCTTTCATAATAGGGACTTATAGATGCTTTGCTGTTATTTTCTCACAACATACCCTTTATTAAATTGTTAGTAAAATTAATAAACAGTAAAATGGCAGAAAATAAAAGTGACACATCTGATTATTATCAATGACTTGATTGTAATCTTTTTGTTTCTCAAAGTATGTGAGATACTGGACTTATTTATGAAAAAATTATTTCTGGTCCAGCAAGTCATTAAGAACTTTTTTGTAGTTGCTGACTGTAAAATGCTTTTATTTTGAAGGTGTTCTTTTTATGATACTTTTATAAAAAGATGACAAAGAAGTGTGGGATGTTTACTGGATCTTTTACCTAATGCATGGTCCATATCTTAGAGGGAGTCATGATGGAACAGTCTGGCTTTTGATTTGTAGTCAAAGGAGTGGTTCCATCATAACCAGGAGAGTTTTG
Source organism: Eschrichtius robustus (assembly GCF_028021215.1). NCBI lineage: Eukaryota > Metazoa > Chordata > Mammalia > Artiodactyla > Eschrichtiidae > Eschrichtius > Eschrichtius robustus. The sequence goes on from NC_090826.1 coordinate 60,935,364, forward strand.
TGTACCAGGTAACATGATCTGGGGTGCTATGCATTAAGAGGATTCTTTCCCCTATATTGGGAGGAATAGATAAATACTGACACATTTTTGCTTTTTGACTCTTTCATATATGCTCCCACATACAGATCATTTTCTCTTCTGAAAATGTATAAGGTAACAATATAGTGAATGTTACGTTGCCTAGTGGCTTTTCCAGTTTGAATAGTGTGAATGTAGATGCTTACTTTTGTTCATTTAACGTTGTTTTTGTTGTTTTTTTTTAACTAAGCTTCGGTAGCTAATCTGACCTGCACAATTTGGAAATACTTTATTGACAATTTCTTTAAGCTCGCTACAGTTTTCAACAGTAGCTTGCTGGGGATAATGTGCTATGGAGTCCCTAGCAGTCTAAAAGGGGTTCATCATTCCAAAAATACTACAAAAATTTACCCTTATTCGTAGAATAAGATTGAATGACTCGGATCACTTAAAATTCTATTGATTGTAAACACATTTGGTGTTTGTTTTTTTTTTTTTTTTCTTTTAATGGGTATGTGTGTATTTCTCCCAAAAGGTATTCTTATCCACCTGGAACTCTTATCCTAGATATGCCTGTGACAGGCTTGCTTTCTGTTGTTGCTCAAATGTCACCTAATCACACTATATAAAAATACAACACCCCTGCTCCCTGCCTTCTCTATTCAGTTTAACTGCTTTTTCTGTGTAGCACCATTCACCAACTTACAAGTTTAACTTCCTCCCTCTTCTAGAATGAGGTCCCTTGGGGTCATCAACATCACCCTAGGGGCATTTTTAAAGAACTTAGATGACTGAGCCCCAACCCACACCTGCTGAAACTAATTTCAGTTCTAAATGCCTGTTTGGGGGAAAAATTCCTAGGATCTGGGATTATGCCAGACATTTCACTGACAACCTCCTCAAGAAGGTGTCTCCCTTTGTTTCATTGTTGAACCATCTATTTCTTGGTTATTTTAAGCCAGAAATTGCTGGCTTATAATTTCACCCAGTGATAATACAATCTCTCTTCACAGGAAATAGTATTCTATCCCTCTCTTCAGTATGATAGCCCTACCTACAGCTATCTGAAAGCATCTGTCAGTGTTCCCTCATTCTTCCTTTTTAAAAGAAAACGTTACTTTGATTCTGGTTTTTCTTAAAATGAATATTGAAAATTCAACATGGTTTGTCTCTTGTATGCTAAATGCTTTCCTATTTTATCTTGCTCAGTCCTTACATATTCAGAAGAAGAAGGTATTTTACCCTGTTTTACAAATGAGTGAACTGAAATTCACATATGTTCTGTATACGCAAGCCCCTCTACTAGTGTCAGAACTATTATTCGAACCCCAATGTTCTGATTCTTTTTTGCCACTTGATCAGGATTTCCTTGATTTAGCCAAACAACTTGTGAGTGGAATCATTCTTTTACGCCTAGTAGGTGTTCTTCAAATGTTTGATTTTAGTGGGATTTCAGAGTGGAGAATGTAACAGGAGTCCTTACCAGGTAGTGATCCTTGAGACGAATATGCCAGTTACGCAGTAACTGAAGGCTACTTAAAACACTGCAGATAAATTCATTACTAACTTTTCAGCGACCAAAAAGAGATACTTTAATGATCATATAAGTAACTTAGTATAGTTAGGTAAGGGAAAGAACATAGTTTACCTTTTAAAAATTTTTAAATAAATGCAACAATTTACTGTATTTCTTTAGAACTGGATAAGAGCACATGATGGAAAGGGCATATGAGGTCAACAGAGTTGTTAACTTTGCCACACACTTGCTGTTTTGCAGGGTTTAGGAGATGCTTTGTTCATAAGCTCAAAATTCTCTGCTCAGAAATGGTTAGCCCAGTATTAAGTTGGGGGCTGAAAGAACTTCTGACCCAAACCAGCAGTACTACTTTAGCAGGCACAAATATAAGCTGCGGATCTTGTTGAGAATCAGAGCCTTCCTGTAAAAAAAAAAAGGGATTCTCAGATTCAGTGGGCTTGAGATGGAAAAGAGTAATCTGAATTTTATGTGTGCATCTCAGAAGATTCTGAAACAACCCTTAGAGGTCACTTAAGAAAGTAGAGACAATACCACCACCAATCTTGCTCCTCAGTTCTTTTCAGCTGCACTGCCTCTTCTATATTAATTATTAAAGATAAGGAGTAAAGACAGTCTTATTTGTAGCAGTGGTACTTGCACAAAATTCTAGGGTATGAAAATTAATTTCCAGTATCAATTCTTTATCTTAACATCTCTTTTATTAATTTTAACTGAGAAAGTATGACAGTATGCTTGTGGGACCAAATAGCAGTGGTTTTAAACAAGACCATTTAAAGTGGAGAGAAATTAATTATTTGTCCTTCTGAGTTGTCTTACTGTGACTGTCTTTTCCGTGATATTTAAATTGTTTGTATTTTGTCTTTACTTCACCACCACTTACAGGTTTGATATAGCCAAATAATGTTGCACAGACGTGAGTGGATAGAAAAAATGTGAATTATTTAAGATCGCCAAGTAAATGGAAATACATTGGGAGCATGTAGGCATACTTTCCTAATTTTTTTTTTAATTTTATTTATTTTTTGGCTGTGTTGGATCTCTGTTGCTGCGCGTGGGCTTTCTCTAGTTGCGGCGAGCGGGGGCTACTCATTGTTGCGGTGCGCAGGCTTCTCATTGCGGTGGCTTCTCTTGTTGCGGAACACGGGCTCTAGGCGCCCAAGCTTCAGTAGTTGTGGCTCGCGGGCTCTAGAGCACAGGCTCAGCAGTTGTGGTGCACGGGCTTAGTTGCTCCGTGGCATGTGGGATCTTCCCCGGATCAGGGCTTGAACCCATGTCCCCTGCATTGGCAGGCGGATTCTTAACCACTGTGCCACCAGGGAAGCCCCCTACTTTTTTTAAAAGAAGTGTTATGTTTATATTCTTTAAGAACCTAATATTTGATAGTCATTATCTTTTTCTTTTAGTTAAATGACAATAGATGGTATCAAGGAAATGGTAGAGGTCACTTTTCAAGAAATTTAAGTGCTTACTACCTGCCAAGGCATTGTGTTAGATGTTAAGAACATAAAATGATAGCGTTTAAAGAGCTTTTTAATTTAGTGGTAACAATGTGGATGTCAGAAAAGAAATAGGAAGAGCTATATAGCTTTGGTACTAAAACTAATGAAACAGCATTCTTTTCAGTATACTGGGTGCAACATTGTTAATTTAGACCAGTGATGCTTTACACTAAAAAAACATTGTATCCTTTCAAAAACATTTTGCAGTAAACTTCTGTAACAAGATGGCCTAAGTCCATTTCGATATCTGTGATACATACATTGACAGCTTTGCTTTGAACCTATCTTTACCCAGGGTGCATATTAAAATCGTCAGGGAGAATTAAAATAAAGAAGGCAGCACTCAGTACTTCAGTTCATCAGAGATCTTGGTGTAATTGTAGTTCCGCACCCCCACCCCCCACTCCCGCCATGATTCTAATATAAACCAGGGATGAGATGATTACTACTGTCTTAGGGTATTGATTTTCAAATAGCTTTTGGTTTGGTGTTAAGGCAACCCCTGCCTTTGTTTATTTAATCTTTCCCTTTCACAGAGTTTAGTGGCAGAAATTTAACCATCTTATATTTTTAAAAAACAACAAAAACTCTGCTCTTTTTCTAATCTTATCTTACTTAGACCTCCCATTGCTTGCACCTTAGCAACTTGTTTTTGTTTTATATAAGAATGCAATTGCCGAGGAGAGTGACTCTTTGCTTATTGAAATTTTGCCTAATTGGGGGGCGGGGTGTAGTATTACTACCATGTGTGCTTAATTTTCTTTTTTTCTGTGAAAGTGCTCTAGTGGGAGAGCCTTAACTATTTATAATGCCTGGGAGTTTTAATATGCTGTAGGTTTAAGAGGACAGGGCATTTAGTGGCAGATCAAGAAAACTCATTGTCACATAGATGTACTTTACCACAATATTCGTTTGTCCCTAAAATGGAAAGGTTTTGTTTTTAACTCCGAAAAGTTAGACATAATGAAAAGTTTTCTAAGCCAAAACAAATTACTTGTTACCTGTATTTTTAAATGGCTGGTATTGTTATTATGAAATAAATGTTGACATTTTTGTGACCTGTTCAAACTCTGAGACTTTATAGTTTCAAGCTGTTTGTAACTTGATGCATTGTAAATTTAAACAGTGATTGTTTTTGTGTAGGTGCAGTTTGCTACAGTCAGTTCTGTGGGTAGTACTTTATTGGAAATGTCACGTATTTTTGAACTGGTTAACTAAATGTGTGCAGTTATGTATTTTTATCTGCCTCTTTTACTTTTGGAATGCAAGTGTCGTTTGTGAATCATTCATTTCTGTTTTAGCTGATATTTTTCTCTCCTTTTATGTTATCTGTTTATTTTTTAGTGATTCGCCTTTGCCAGTCTCATCCCGAGTCTGCTTTGTTAAGTTCCATGATCCGGACTCAGCAGTTGTGGCACAGCATCTGACAAACACTGTATTCGTTGACAGAGCTTTGATAGTCGTACCATATGCAGAAGGTTTGTGCTTTGTTTAACTTACCTATGTGGGCATCCTATGATGACCATCTACCTCAGTGTAGTTTTAGAGTGAGCATTAGTAGCATGTTAAAAATCTAAGCTATTAACATTTTGAAACCCTTGTTATACTGTGGTCCATATTTTTACTTGAAGGCTTTCTTTTTAACTTAAAAATTCAAAATCAGGTCTGTTTGTATAAGATATTTAACCTTTTGAATTATTTTAAAGCATTTTCAAGTTCATTAAAACCATATCCCTAATATCTACTTAGTTAATTTAATGTTGTTTTATGAAAAAGTCCTGAAGGTGAACAGTTCACGCCATGCATATTTACACAGAAACCTTCAAATAAATGCATGATGTTGTTTCTGTTTTGAATAAATGTGACCAGGTTGGTTTTATTCCTTAGTGATTCCTCTTAGTGATTCTTCTCACTGATAACTTTAAAAAATATATCCCACATTGAAGTTCAGTATACCAAGGGTCGCAATGATTTTGGTTTTTATGAAAGTTCAAGATTTCCTATAGCTTAGGTGCCAAATGGGCACTGGGTGTTTTGTTTTTATGCCAGATTTTCTTGTTCATTCTTGCTATATTTTCTAGAATATCTCTAAATAATAAATTCTTCTCTCTGTTATTTGTGTGTGTGATTTTTGTAGTGGAGAAGGCAAATGCAAAACTCTTCCAGATGACTGAAAAACAGTGGGTCCTCTGCAGCTACAGGGGATTCTAGACATTAACTAAAGGCCAGCAAGCACTCAAGTCCCCCAGGTGTTTTCCTGGTGTAACCATTTGTTAACTACATTTTTCTCTCTTTTTACATTTTAGGCTGTTAAAGTAATTTGGCAGAAAAATAATGAGCAGGGTTTTTGGATCTAAAAAAGCCACTGTGACAAGACAGCACTCTATTAATTCCATTTTGTAAAATTTTCTAAGACATATATTAGTTTGTTCCCAATGTACTGCTACTTTATTTGCTTTTTGGTAACTATAAATTTGAGTCAAAGAAGTCACTGAAATATGTTAAAACTACTGGATTTTATTAACATATATGCTGACCGGGATATAAATGCTTTCCCCTTTCCTTAGTGAACTGGTCAGTGGAAGCAGAATCTTGATATTGTTAACTTTAGATACTATCTTAGATCTTTGAATACCGATGTGAACATTTACACCATTCCTTGTAAAAGTTGTGAAATGTCTAGTCCTTAAAACTTAGAAAAATTGCCTCTGTGGTTTTGTAAAGAAATTAAATTGCATTCATAGTTGGGTTAAGGCATGCTATATAATAACAGTAAATCTATGTCCGTGATATTAAAGTGTATGAGCCCAATTTTAAGGTTTTAAAATATATATATGCTGATAAACTTATGAGTTAGTATGTTTTGATTAAGCATTTTCTTTTATATCAGTGTGCCTGTTGTAGGATAAGACTTTTCACCAAGAGAAAATTTACAGAATTCAAATTTAGGATAAGTAAAATGTAGAACATAGCTTTTGGAACAAGGGTCAAATCATGTGAGTAATTTACAAAACATTAGTTAGCCTTTTAATTTAAAGAATTCTTATTGGCTAAGTATTATAGTTCCCAAGCCCTGAACATAATACAGTATATCATATAACTGGCTTTCATAAATATTTTTAGACCATAATAATTTTTCCGGATCTGTTTTGAAAGTGAAATATTTAGGGAGTACATATATAGAATTACAGAAATATTTAGTTCCAGAATCTATTAGTGTGTTACTGTAACTTTTGGTATGGTATGCTGTATTAATGTTACCTCCGCTAAATATCTGATGTACTCAATCCCTTTGTCACCATTCACCCTGGTTTTAGCTCTTACGCTTTGGTGTTGGTTCTTGGTCAGTGTTTTAGAACAATAGACACAAAGTCTACGGTAAGGAATAGTCTTAACTGGTAAAACTGAGATAGCTGGATTTGGAAGGAACTCTTAATAGTAATGGATTTGGGGATTATTTAGGTTCCTTGGTTAATGTTTGTTTCTTTTGTCTGTTTCTTTTTCTTTCGTTTCTACACATTCATGCAGTATTTCATGGTTCTATCAAAGCAGCAGTAAAAAAAAATACTCTTGACGCATGAAAATTAACTGGTGAGGGGCCTCATTGCTATTTTTAAATTGTAGTTTTATTTTTAAATAGTCTTTTTTTAATCAGAGGATCAGATGCATGACTTTTTTTTTTAATGGATGCAGATCTTCTATCAGGTGTCTCACAGTAAATTCAAGAGGATTTTAGTTTGCCAGAAATGTTGCAAATGCACTAATTTTAGTAAGATGTTGATACTTAATATTATCCTCTTGAGACATAATTTTGCATGCAAAATTATCCCATAATCTTTGTAGGTTTGTTAATAATGATGCATTAATGCCCTATATCTAAATGATCTTCTCCCCCCCTCCATAACTCTTGGTATCTAAATTGATGACAGCTCTGACACAAGCAAGATAACAGTGCTGTGTAGTATACATTTGTTTATATTATCGGCACTTCTCAGTTTAGGTGGAAGGAACCATTACCTTTATTTAACAGTGGTTTTTCTTTTTTGTTGTTGTGTTTTACAGTTCTTTTCCCTGGTTCAGCCTGAACTATATACCAGGCCCTGCTGAAAATACCACCCAACAGTTTTCTTCTGCAGCTTATCCAGTTTCTCTTAAGTGCCCTGTACATATTGTATGTTTTATGATGAGATGCAGTTTCTTAATATGTATTACAGAAATCCTACTGGTATTTGCAAATATGTAGTTTAATTGTATTATTGAACTCTCATTTTGGGGGCTTGGGCACATTAACAGATTAATCCATCTGTATAGGGCTTTTGCTGTTGGATAGAATTTAAATTGTCTACATAAATATTTGTCTTAGGGCCCTTAGATTTTATCTGAATACACAGATAAGGCTTTCAAAACAGACATACATGTTGTTTTTGGCTTTAGGAGTTTGGCTAAGTTAGCTTTTCAACTGACACTATGTAGCAGCATTTTTGGTATGGTTAGCATGGCACATGTTGGAACATAAAGCATTTTACTGTACAGGTAAGGAATGTGCCATGTTGTTTTACTTATTCTCTCTCTCTTTCTCTCTCACTCACTCACTCCCACACACACATCCTGTGTGTATTCAGAGACCTTCAGAAACATTCATATTCATTTTCATGAGTCAGCAAAAGCCCTACGCTTGATTCCAACAGAATATTTCCTTTACATACTTTTCTTCTCTTAATTTTTACAAAATTTGTATGGTAGGTGTAAAAGAAAATCATAGTAACTGTACCATATTATTAACCCCTAAATCAAACTTTTTTTGTCTTGTGTATCTTGATTTTTCTGTGTGCTTTATAGTGAAGCAGCCGACACGAGTCGTTGTTCATAAAACAGCTTTTGAAAGTTGAGAGCACACCCCTGGAGAACCGACTGTGCTTGCTTACGTTTGGTTCATGACTTAAAAATCGAGTACAGGTGATGAAATCTTGGCAGTGTTAACAAAAAAGTAGTGTGTATTGTGCTATTTTTTTTTTACCCTAGAAACTTAACCATTTGTAGAGAAAAAGGAAACAGATTTTCACACATTGAAGTTTCATTCTGACATAAAATTAATGATAAATAATCATAGAAATCAAGCTTTATATTTTAGCGAACATAAATACTTTCAACAAACTCAGGTGGTGTATCAGGGAGACATTTTCTGGGTGTTTTTGTGTGTTTTCTGTCTTGCAAAAGAGTGTGTTCTAATGCATGGATGTTTCTCTGCAGGAGTTATTCCTGATGAGACTAAGGCTTTGTCTCTGTTGGCACCAGCTAATGCAGTGGCAGGTCTTCTGCCTGGTGGTGGACTCCTGCCTACTCCTAACCCACTTACCCAGGTATTCGTTCTGTTGAATTCTTAAAGAATGGAAATATATTTGTGCTTTTTGAGTGCTGTTGTGATTCTGGTTCATATACTGTTATCACGTGGTCAGAGCATTGTAAAAGGCTGTAGTATTGTAATCATAAATATTAAAGCGGTAGTTTGTGTTTTAAGAACATTCTGAAAATTGTAAATATCTTTTATCGGTTTTGTCACTGGCTCTCAAAATAGCCCGTAAGTCAGGAGGCCTAAGATTTCTGTTGCACATGTTGTTTAAAATAGTATGTTCATTTGAACTACAAAAGAAAATTAAGGTGAAGTTCAGACTTTTTTTTTCTTTCTCCATGCGCTTTTATCTTGCTCTTGGGCTTTAAATTAAGTGGGTGGCTTAAAGTAAAGATGAATTCAAAGATCTGGGTAATTTGTAGATACCTTTGATGTATAAAATTGTGTAATAACTAAGCCATTTTTATAACAGTACAGTTGATCCTTGAACAACATGAGTTTGAACTGCTTGGTCCATTTATATAAGGATTTTTTTCTACTAATACATATTATAGTACTGCATGATCCAAGTATGTGGACCAGCAGATACGGAGGGCTCACTGTAAAGTTACAGGTGTATTTTCGACTGTATGAGGAGTCAGCACCCCTAGCCCCCATGTTGTTCAAGGATGAACTGTATTAACAGTGTTTTAACTCAGTAAATAGTTACATTGCAGGAAGTTTGGTAACTTATTTTTACTAAATAATAATGAAACTAGGAGAAATTTCAGCACAGTGCTTGTAGAGAAGGTCAACGGCCTCCAAAGTTATAAGATTTTGCATGGTTTGTGTGCATTAAACTGACTAATCAGAATTATGTCAGGCAGGAGACAGAACCATACCGTAATTCGAAGGAGAAAAGTTTTAGTATAAGGAATTACTAATTAGTAACAGGAGATTACTAAGGGAACTCTAATGAGTACCAGAATTGCAGGTATAGGAAGCAACCTCTACTTCTAAGCTAAGGAAGAAAACACAAGAAAGAAACACATGTAGGTGAGGGGGCACATCTTCCCCGTCAAGGCTAAGATTCAGACCTCCTTCAAAAAGGTAGATACAGTAGAAAGTTCTCTGGGGTACCATGGAACTTGCTAGGAAGCTGCCTAAGAGGTTGGCACTGAAACTCACTGAGGTGAAGGCCACTGAGTGTCCCATGTGGCACTGCCAGTAAGAATCAGAAAGGAGACATAAGAACTAGAAAGACTCCCTTCCACAGTCAGTGTCCTTCCAGCTCCCCCCAAAAATAAAGCTTAACATCGTGCCAGCTGTCAAAGGAGAAATGCTTATGAGGGTGCTGCCTTCACTATCACACAGTAGGACAACAAACAGTGGATTTGGAGCTAAGAAGCAGTAAATATTTATAAATGGCACAAGAATGTGTGAAAATCTTTGCATGTTTTCTAAATTCTGATTTTAAGGATAAATGTGCTGTGATGAGTGAAAAATGAGGCCATCATGTTATAGCAGGGGTAGGCAAACTATAGCTCTTGGGCCAGACCCCTGTTATCTGTTAATTTTTATTGGAACACAGTTATGGCCACTTATTTATGTATTGTCTCTGACTGTTTTTGATCTACAGTGGCATAGTTAAGTAGTTGCACCAGAGTCCGCACAGCCTACAGACTTCAACTAGTTATTATCTGGCCTTTAGAGGGAAAAAAAGTTGACGCACTCCCCCAACCCCCACAGTAAAGGAAACAAACAAGATTTTAAATAAATAAAATTTGAAATTTCACAGATTGGCGCAGTTCCATTGGCTGCTTTGGGAGCTCCTACTCTTGATCCTGCCCTTGCTGCACTTGGGCTTCCTGGAGCAAACTTGAACTCTCAGGTATAACTTAATACCCTTCAACTCTGAGCTCATTTTTGTAATTAAAAAATTTACTTCGTTAAATGTTAGTTTGCATTTCAAGAGCAGGAGATAACTGACTGTTGTATATTGTAGTAATTTTTTCTTATGTAAACTTGTTAATGAGAGATTTAAAAGGTCACTGCATTATTAGTCCCTTGCCCATCAAAGAATTTCTCATTTGTTAAAGTTCAAAGTAGACTAGTTTCACAGGAAGCCAACACCACATCAATATGTTACGAAGTCAAAATAAAGTCATGAAATGATAGGAATGTGTGTTCATAATTTATTCTCTTGTCATCTACTCATTTAGAAATTTTTGTTTTCCCTCATTGCGATTTGGCTGAACTTTTTTCTGAAGTCCTTACTTTATGGAATTCTTTTGATTATTATACTGACTAAGCACTTTGAGTTTTGTTTTACATGTTTCCTTAAAATGTTACTTTCCCTTAGAAAGTCTTAAAATAAGCAAGAGGTGATTATTCTATAAAATCTGGACTGTTCAGCTTCATAATCTTCGTAATTAACTTGATAAAGCAGCTTTGGGTATCCAGTACTACAGTCACTAATGTCACCAGTTTACTTTTTTAATGTTGCGACTAGAAAACTTAATATGACATATTTGGCTGGCATTATATTTCTATTGGTCATTGTTGTGCTTGGGATATGTTAGTTTCTATAGGTTTGCCAGATTGTTCTAGGACATTTCAACATAGTAAAAAAATTAAAATAGTAATCATTTATTGTTCTATGTGTTCTCATTGCTATTTTTTTGTTTTTCCAGTCTCTTGCTGCAGACCAGTTGCTGAAACTTATGAGTACTGTTGATCCCAAGTAAGGATTTTTTTCTTCTGTTTCCATTGGTGATAGAGATATAATAATATCTAGAGAACAGGTATTTTATTTTTGATAGCTAAAAGAAAGTTTTCTCAAGGCATGCAGTATGTAATCCTGTTTTCTAGAAACAAGGAGAAAAAATCCAGAGGTAAGCCCATCTATAAAGGGTTTTGTTTTGGAATAATTATTGGTCTTTGAAAATCATTGTAAATAGGTTAAACCAGGATGACAAGTAAAGAGCTAAGTGTTGTCTTTAGTTGATTCATTTAAAAAATTATACTACCTACTATAAGCTTGTGCCTTCATAGCATTTATACTCAGAAAGGGAGACACTGTTTAACTATAGTAAAGCATGTGCATCCAACTGGAGGAAGTACAGAGGTGCTATGGGAACTTATTGCAAGGAGGAGAACTTAGTTCAAAGATCAGAGAGGCTAAGCCCTAGGGCAGGAGTCCCCAACCCCCAGGCCGCGGCCCGTACCGGTCCACAGCAGCCTGTTAGGAACCGGGCTGCACAGCAGGAGGTGAGTGGCCGGCGAGCGAGTGAAGCTTCATCTGCTGCTCCCCATCACTCGCATTACGCCTGGACCATCCCCCCACCCCCACACCCCCCACACCCCCGTCCGTCCATGGAAAAATTGTCTTCCACAGAACTGGTCCCTGGGGCCAAGAAGGTTGGGGACCACTGCCCTAGGGGATGAATAAGAGGAAGACAGAAGTGAGGGAAACACTAGCCCAGAGTAAAGGAGTAATACATGTCACATAATAATAGTCAGCATCTTTTTAGGGGCTTTGGAAAGTTTTCTTCATGCTGTAACTTATATTTCCTACTTGATATATCACAAATTCATGAGATGTTTTCATTGGTAATTTCTTAGTATATTAAATCTGAACTTAATGCTTCTTCTTCTTAACTTGGTGAAAGTCACTGTCAGTAAGTGGGAGAGCATGTGGGGGAGGCAGGACAGACTCATTTGATTATAGTAGTTAGTGGCATTTTTTTCTTAAAAATTATCAGGTAAAATCCAAGTATCTACCTCCCTGCTTATAAAAATATCACTAATACAGTTTTTTAAAACTCCCTGTGTACTCATTCTTGTTTACATTTCCCACTCTACCCACAAATAACTACCAGCCTCAACTTGGTGTCTACAGTATTTTTTCACTTTTATAAACCCTTAAGGTGTATCTTTAGCCTTTCCATTCAGGAATTTCATAAGTAATTTTGGTGTGCCATTGGCTTTTGCCTAAGTTTCTCCCCATGTGCAAGCTTAAAAGTAATTCTCTTCCCCAGCAAAATTATGATGATGTAAAAGTTTTTAAATCATATTAAGGAAGGTTCTGTTAATCAAAAATCTTTAGCATCAGCATATTCCCATGTACTAACATTTCTCAAAATGTGCATAGAAAGTTCATGGATGTTCAGCAAAATTAAATAGATTTTTTTTTTCTTCCACATATCTCTGAGTCTTTTAAAATGCAGGTGCCATTGTAAGTATTCAAAAGCTTACTATACTATATATATATTACATATAATTTTATCAAAATTATTGTGGAGTTCCCCCCCCCCCACTTTTTTTCAAGGAGTATCTTACTAAAATGATGATAGGAACATGTGTTTATTTGAAATGCTGTTGTACATTTTTAAATATTTCACATACAATTCTTGGTTCTGTTCCAGGTTGAATCATGTAGCTGCTGGTCTTGTTTCACCAAGTCTGAAATCAGATACCTCTAGTAAAGAAATAGAGGAAGCCATGAAGAGAGTACGAGAAGCACAGTCCCTAATTTCTGCTGCTATAGAACCAGGTAAAATAGGTTTATGCAATTATGTTTGGAAATTTGTTGAATAATACTTCAGTCATTTTTTAAAATTTTATTTTCTGTGAAAAGATCATTTAGTGCAGTGATTCTCATTTGGGAGTAGGTGGGTGGTATGGGTAAGAGTTGTCACCCAGGCATATTTGGAAATATCTGGAGACACTTGGTTGTCATGCTGGTACCAACTGCATCCAGTAGGTAGAGGGCCAGGGATATACTAAACATCCTACAGTGTACAAGCACCTCCTACTCCCTAAACTAAAGAATTCTTCATTCTGAAACATTAGTGCCTAGGATTACCTAATGCTTCGTGTGATATTTTGGTTGTTTTTAATTTATGAGGTTTTTTTTTTTTGGTGGTTTTTAATCATTTATGTTTGCCTAAGTTGGGGTAGCCTAATTGATTTCAGTCTTTTATTTGACCAAGAAAACCTACTAAAGATCTTCTGTTTATGCCATTTGTTTAAAGCAAATATATTATTCTTTGCAGATTGTCTCTTTGAGATGAAATGAATGGTTGTCCCATTGTCTTCCTGTATATATTTGGATCTTTGGTCCTGAATTTTTTTTTTCCCATTAAAAACAATGTTTTCATTTTTTTCACTCTATTTCTTAATAAATGGGACGGTTTTTATTATATATAGTATTAGCCAAATAATTGTTATAAATTAATACCAGATGCTTTGTGTATTATCTCATTTAATTAACAAATTATTAAATAATTAGCCCAAGGTCACATGGCTGGACCTGTACGACTCCAAAGCCAGAATACCATTTCTGTTTTCAATGAAAACTCATAACTGAAATGACTAAAATTGGTTTCTTTATGAATTTCTTTTTGCCCCAAGATTTTTGTTAATTTATTAATAATGACATTCACAATAAATTGAATCCTATTAATGAAATGATCTAAATGTGTAAAAGAGGAACTCAGTCTCCCTTTGATAGTCCATATACGAAGAATGCAATGGCTGTATTTCTCTTTCATTATGTCCTAAGTTAAAGGAGTAAGTTAAGGAGTTTATGTGTTATTTTAAAACTAGGAAATGGTGATAGATCTTTCTAGCTCTGCTCCCTGCACTTACACAGTTGAAAATGAGTGAGGAAGAAGAAGGACAGACAGATTAAGAAAAGAGCTAGCTTAGTAAAATCCAGTTCTGTCCCAGCAGTATAGTGAAAAGAGTTAATAATGAGACACTGTTTATTTAGGAAAGGAGCATAGAGCTAAGTGATGAATGAAAGAAGGAACATTTTGCTGGACCAACAATTTTAAATGTTTATTTTATATTTTTATTATAAACGTATTTTTTAAACATATTTTACACTTAAGTACTGGTTGGGGAGATGTTATTAATACATAAACATGTAAAGATGAGAGTTTTAATCTGGGTGAATGGTAGCTATATTTGGGGAAGTAGAACCTAGGAATGGAAAAAGGGACTCATGATTTAGAAATCTCTAAAGGGTAAAGAATGAGAAAGGTAATTATTTTCATAGATGTTTTATGGATGGCACTTGACAGCCTCCTAAGTCTGGCAGATGAAATAGTCAAAGGAACCTTTAGCTGCCTGAATTTAAGAATTTTGTATTAAAGCTGAAAATTAAGGTAATAAATTCTAAGAATAACTCCTGAATGGGAATAATCTTCCTGCTTGATGATGTCTAAAGCCAGATTCTTTCTCTTTTAAATCCAGATAAGAAAGAAGAAAAACGAAGGCACTCGAGGTCAAGATCACGTTCTAGGAGGAGGAGGACTCCCTCATCTTCTAGGCACAGGTTATTAGATTGATTGCTTTTTGGTAGTAAGTTGTAGCTTAGACAAAGATAATTTCTCTGTATGTCACATCTGCTTATCTCTTAACCTAATTAGCTCCTGGTTAAAGTGGTTTTGGTAACTACTGCTATTAGCGGAGTATGAGAATTAGTGTTCACACATACATAAATGGAGAAAAGATATGGATGATTGATACTTTAAAACCCCCAAAAATCCAGGGTTAGGAGGAAGCCACTGGGATTTGAGCACTAAGATGAATTAGTACTATGGAAAGAACACTGGACTTGAAACTTTTAACTTGAATTCTAGTTCTGACTTTTCACCGGACTCCTGAGAGTTTGAACATGGAATGTTGTCATGCAGCTTGCAGATTACCATCTAAAGCTTGAATATTTGCAGATGACAACTTGTTATCCTTTTTTGAGATTGTTCTTTGTATTGGACAAACCACATGATAGTACCTATTATTCTTTATCCTACCTAGAGTAAGACTAGGCAATTTAAAAGGACCAGTGTATTTTCTTTTTCACATGACATTCCTGTGTAAGTTTGTAAGGGTCTCTTTAGCCCAGTGGCTCTCAAACTTGCTGGTATTAAGACCTCTATACTTGTAGAAAATTTGAGTACTCCGATGAGCTTTTGTTCATGTGGGTTACATCTATCAGTGTTGGCCGTAATAAAATTTGAAACCATCATCTGAAATAACAATAGTAAACCCATTTGTATTAACTTAGCTTTGAAACAAAACTTTTCCAGAAAAATTAAAAGAATGGCTTTGTTTTAAATCTTTGCAAATCTCTCTAACCTTTGGCTTACTGGAAGACATGTACAGGATTCTGCATTCAACTTATTGCAGTATATTTTGGTTAATATATGTAGAAAATCTTACACAAATATATAGTGAGAAGAGGGAAAAGTAGTTTTATAGTCTTTTCAGGTAATTGGGAATAGTATTCTTTGATAGAATACCAAAACTTAACAAGAGTACTTTCTTAAAAGATAGTAGTAATATGGAATCTGAAACCGTAATAGTGAACCTTTTATATTTTGCTACTTTAAAATCTATTGATCTCTCTTACACCTTGATGTATCTTTTTCTCAGGCATGCTTTTGTACAATTATGCATTGATGGTTTGGAAAATGATTGATTTATTGCATTATCCAAGTTTTCAAATGTTGACACATTTTGTTACACAAGATCAAAAAATGACCTGGTAATATCGCCACACATCTCATCGGTAAACCGTTTTAAAGTGTTAGGAAGCTGTCAAGTTCACAATGGTGTGTTCAAGTTTTCCAAAATTTAATTTTCTCTTGAAAGCTCAGATTTTATTGTTGGCAACAAATTTGTTTTCCTTGAAATGATAAACCTCACTCATTTTCCATGAAAGTGTTCTACCAAATACCCAGGTCTGAACAACCATGGTTTGTCACTTGTTCTTTCAGGTAAAGATGATGTTTCATGGCAAAAGCAATTAGGTGAGCTCACACTCAGTCACACAGGTGTCTTCCTTGACACAGTCATTGAACTATAAAGTATCAGAAGTGATTTATGCATACTACCCGTTTTGTTGCACAGAATATTGCTGAAGGGACTAGATTTAATATTACTAGTCAAAAATAATACTACTCTAATATTACTCAAGGGACTAGATTTAATAAAATTAATAGTTTTTACTGGCTTTATCAAAGACATCCTTAGTGAAAATGGCAGGGTTTTTTATTTCTTTCTTTCTTTTTACTGCAAGCGCATACTACAAATGCCAGTGAAGAACACAGTAGATAATAGGTTCAGTTGCCGCTACCTTGATTTGTAATAAGGAGATGCCAGCACTTGTACACCACCATTGCTTTTGCACCATTAGTGCAAATGTCACAGTGGAAAAGGCAAATAATATCTTGTTATTATTTTGGAAAAAAAAAAATTGACAGACCCCATAACATTGATAAGTCATTTCTTAGACTGTGTCTTAGTCCATTTGGCTGTTCTAACAGAATACCATAGACTGGGTGGCTTATAAACAATAGAAATTTACTTCTCACAGTGCTGGAAGCTGGGAAGTTCAAGATCAAGGTGTCAGCAAATTTGGTGTCTGGTGAGGACCTGCTTCCTCATTTATAGTTTGCTGTCTCTTCACTGTGTCCTCACATAGGGGAACGGACCAGGGGGTCTTCTGAGACTTCTTTCATATGGGCATTAATCCTATTCATGAAAGCTGCACCTTCATAACCTAGTCACCTCCCAAAGGCCGCTCCCTCATAATGTCATCACATTGGGTATTCGGTTTTGCATAAGAATTTTGGGAGGACACAAACATTCAGTCTGTAGCAGAATGTTACAGGGTGGTGTTGTCTGGTGTGTCTGTCACCCACTTTCCCCCAGCCCGTCTCATTCTTAAAGATGTTTTTCAAAAACCCAAATCTAAAACATGTCACAGCTCTATGAAACCTTCAGAAGCTCCTGATTGTCTTAAGAAGTTGACACATAAAACCTTAGAATGGTGTTCAAGGATCTTTACTATTCATCATGGTTTAATCTTTCCACACTTGTCAATTGCCACTCCAAAATAGCTAACCTCATTATTATATTTGTTATGGTGATCTGTGATTAGTGATCTTTGATGTTGTTACTATTGCAAAAAGATCACGGCTCACTGAAAGCTCAGGTGATGTTTAGCAATCTTTAGCAACATTTTTAATTAAATTACGTACCCTGTTTTAGACATAATGCTATTGCACACTTCACAGACTACAGTATAGTATAAACATAACTTTTATATGCACTAGGAAACCAAAAATTCATTGTGACTCACTTTATTGCGATACTCACTTTATTGCAGTGGTTTGGGAGCAAACTCAGTATCTCTGAGCTGTGCCTGTACTTAGAATCCTAACCTTCCAGGACAGGTGCTCTCATAGCTTAGTTTAACACTTAGAAAGACTTAAAAAGGAGAACCTATATCTTTTTCCTTTGTACATAACAGGGACATGCTAAGGCTTTCAAATACTAATTTTAATTATGACCAATGGGAAATAACAGTGAAACATTTATTTCCCTGAACAAAGTGCTTTTGAACACTTGTAGTAATGCCTCATAACAGAAAGATAAATATTTTGAGTTGTTGTAGTATTTTAAGCATCTTGGTATATAAAATGACCATTACGTTCAATAAGCTTTTTACGTATTCAGATACATAATATGATAATCTATATTTTTCTAATTTTTAAAAGCTTATGTAAACTGTGTTGAAGTGGCTCTGCAGTGCAATGCTGTTGAAAAACAACTTTCAGCACCTTATAATAAATTGATTGATGTAATACCTCTGCTTATTAGATTTTTTAAAACTATTTTATGTTATTAATCACTTTGTTTAGAAGGAAACCTACAAGAATGCACTTATGATTTTTTCCTACAACTATATTTTTTTCTATATACATTAGAGGTAGGATAAATGTGTAACAGTTTTGCTAAGATGATTGTTGACTTAAATTTTTGTTAAAGCTGGAATTCTCAAAAGATGAACACTACTTAATTCTAATAGCATCAATTTTGGTTTTCCAGAATTTTTTTAAATTCTTAATAAGAAAGTGATGGATCTGATATTTTATAGGGTCAATATTTCACTCAAAATATATTAGTAGTACCTTTTACTAGTCAGACACTGTAGTAAGTTGCTCAAGGGTACAGTGGTGAATAAGATAGACATATATACCCCTTGTCCTTATGGAGCTTAGAAAAAGGTAGGTAAGCATTACATGAAAATTTCCTAGGATATAGACATGTTATTGAGAGGGATTGCTTTAGTAGATAGTTTCAAATATGGTCAAAAATAAGAGATGAGCAAAACATAAAGTTACTGAATTTTGATGAGACACTACTACTGATGGGTTTTGAAACAGCTGTTCTAGAGAATGATGGCAATACTATGTTAGCACATCAGTAAGAGAAGAGGGAGTCAGTATATAATATATACGTCTACAGTAAGGCACTGAGCTGGGCTTTATAATTTCAACTATTCTGTGATGGAGGTGCTATTTTTCTTTGCTGAAGTAATACGCTCAAAGAGGTTAAATAATGAATGCTCTCAGTTAACTGGCTTATAAATGAGATTTGAACACACATCTTTTACATCACTAAAATGTCCATCCTTTGGCACTTTGAAAAAGTGAAAGCAAAAAGTTTAAATTGTATTTGAAGTTTTCCATGGAAAGAGGTTGAATGGTCCACTAGAAATTAAATGACCAAGTCAAAGCAAAGAACTGCAGTTTATTTTCAATGATTCTTAAAATAGAAAGGAATAAAATATAGGAAAGAGGATCAAAGAACATCAAAAGGTTAATTGCACTTAACCTTTCAGAGAAAGTATGGGGGGCGGGGTGGTATGCGGTAGGCACAGAGAGAAACATCTCTTACATGGCAGGAAGGAGATGATGATGTAATGTTGAGGACACATAAGAGTAGAAAAGGCAGTTTGTACGGAGTTGTACGTGTCTGTATCATGCCTGCATTGCTTGGATTTCTCTTAAACTGTAAATCGAAGAAGTGGAATATATTTCAGAGAACAATTGGAAATCATAGAAGGCAACGCACTGTATGGTTTCCATTTTTAAAATGGGAATAATAATGGTACATACTTTATTAGGTTTATTATGAGGGTAAATGAGTTAGTATTTGTAAAGCATGTAGTGGGCATAAATAAGTATTCGATAAGTAGTAAATGGGTTTAACTTGCAATAGTGAGGAATCAAATAAGGTGTACTTGCAAAAATGCTATGTAATTGCAAAATGATGCAAATGAGTCAGATATTTTTTGTTTTCCTTCATTCTCTAGCGGTATTTTTAAGTTTGGAGTTATAGTTTCAATGGGCAAAGTAGGATTGATTTGACAGGTTGAGCAAAAGATTAAAAGGTGAGGAATTCCAGGTGTTAAAAGGTATTTACTAATTTCTAGGATATCAAAGATGTTGTGTGGAGTAAATAAATAATGGCAGGAAGTTACCCTCACTTACTGATGGCTAGTCCACATGTCTGGCTCTTTTGTCTGATGCTTATATGAAATAGTCAGAAACAGAGCTAGTGTTTTTCCATTTACATACATGTGTTTGCCTCCTTTTACATTATAAGGCGGTCAAGAAGCAGATCAAGAAGGCGATCACATTCTAAGTCAAGGAGTAGACGACGATCCAAAAGTCCAAGAAGGAGAAGATCTCATTCCAGAGAGAGGGGTAGAAGGTCAAGGAGCACATCAAAAAACAGGTACAGTAAAAAAACTATTAACAAACACTGAGTGGGAAGACAAATTTTAGAGTTCCCAACACCCCCAAATACTGCTGCTTTAATGACAAAGAAGAGGTTATGATAGGAGATAGGACTATACTGAGGAAGAAACTGTTGGAGGAGGCTGACATTGTTTTCTTGTGCTCCTTCATAAACTTGAGATTTCTACTTACAGCTGAAGGCCTAGAGAAAATTTCTTTGTAGTAAAAATTCTTAGCTGTTTCTACTGCCTTTTTTCATTTCCTCTTTTCCATTCAACCATTACTAAGGATTTAGTGTTAACAGCCACGTCTCTTGGTATGCCAAAGAGTTTATGGCAGACAGTCATGCCTTTCTAATTCATCTTTATATACCTCATCGTGAGCATCTTTGTAAATATGAATTCAGTATTGCTATATTCCAGAGACTGAACCATACTTAACAGTCTTATCCCATGGTTTGGGGACCAGTAGAGAATTAAAGTGAGGATTCATTAAAAAACAGACATCCCCACCTTAACATTGTATTTCAACTTAAACATGCATTCAGTAATTTGTTTTTTCATATAGGGCCAAACTGTTTGAAATTAGGCCTGGTCTTGAGTAATACATACCAAATCACTTTCTTTTCATTTAAACCACCTTTAAAAGTGTTGAGAACTCTGTTACTTGGAAATACCTAGATTTTTTTCCCCCATTTTTTGTTGTCACACGATACAATTTCACAACACTTAATTTTTAACAAATGTCCTTTATCTCTTTCTAAAATATTTGCCTTAATTTTCTAGAAGCAGCCATATGTTTTATACTACTTTACCCATTCATGTATTTAATTATGTAATTAAAATAGTAAGGATCACAGGGAGGGGGCAACAAAATTTATTCTTGGTCAGCATATAACTCAAGTGGGGACAGAGGTTCTGGGATAGCTTTACTGAGTGTTCATCCTCTAACGAGGCTTCTACTCATGTTTTAGAGTTAGTCATCTCTTAATTCAGTCAGTCAAACAAACAAGCTTACTTGATGAAACATCTTTTATACAAAGCAATTAGGCATTCCTTCCCTCAAGGAACTTTCTTTATACTAAGAGAGAGATGAATGTAATTACAAAGGAAGGGCCATTGTTAGGGATGTTGGAAGAGATTTATTGAGAGGTGACTCTTGGGTGTTGACTTCTGATAGATTTGACTGGGCTCGGGGGCGTGGTTTCAGGTAGAGAATGTTTACAAAGTTAGCATGGATTCTTGAAATAGCAAGTGTTTTGGTATAGAAGGACCAGGAAATGAGGTCAGGAAAGTTAAGGAGACAGATCACCATAGAAGGCTTTGCTGTTCACACTAAGGAGTTTGCGGCTGATCCAGGAGGCAACAGGAATGAATTGAAAAGTGATGAGCAGGGAATTAATATTTTCAAGTTTGTACTTCGAAAGATTTCTGATGGGGGTATAGCATCAATTTGTGGAAAACATGAGTGGGGCCACTTACGGGACTATTAAAGTAATCTAGGAATTCGATGATAAAGACTTGAATGAATAGAGAGGATAACTGATGGAGCAGGATGAGCAAAGATGGGAGGGAATGAAATACAGAATATAGGGTGGCATTAGTTTAGAACAACTGAAGAGATACTTTAATCTCTAAAATTATAGAGTAGTTGAAAATAGGTGTGTGTTTATGAGTATAAGGATATAAGGGACATATATATATTATAAACGTGTATATATTTTACCTTTTGCCCTGAATCTTGGGACGAAAAACTGCTGTGGGGAATAAAAGTAATCTTAGAAGAATCTGTAAAAAGACCTTAGAGTGGAGGCCTGGTTGTAGTAGCAGTCCATGTTGATGTTTTTTTTCTAAAAGCATTGAATAGCCCAGAATATATAGCAGCAGGGAAAAAGTAAGAAGGTTGGCTTCATCCATGAAGAGGTTACATCGGGTGTGTGCTTTGAAAGAAAAACTTAAAATAGTGATGGGGTTTTGGCCTGTCAGTAGAGGATTTAGAGCCAGGGTCGGTTGGGAAACTGGTACTTAGCTGAGAGAAAAACAGAGTGTTGAAGAGCCTAGAGAAAATTATTTAAACTATTAGCATTTATCGCCACACATACTAAGAAACTGGCCACCATCCTTGTTTTCTTGCCACATAGTCTGCTTTGCTCTTGGAGAGAAGTATGTGGAATACCAGGAAAATAGGATTTTTAAAATTTGTTTACCACAAATATGCCACTTGAGTTACTATTTTTTTTAAGTTTGTATCAGAAAAACATAAAATTTAAGAATCAGATTAGATTTCACTGTACTTTTGTTTTTATTTGTAGTTTGATAGAAATATATATTAGTTGAATCTTCTAATACATTCATAAATTGTTTTCATTTATTAGAGACAAAAAGAAAGAAGACAAAGAAAAGAAACGTTCCAAAACACCACCAAAAAGTTACAGCACAGCCAGACGTTCCAGAAGTGCAAGCAGGTAGGGTGGCATTATGAATTCTTGGCATTTTTTTATGCTTTCATTTTTTTAAGCTTTGTTTGCAAGACTATCAATAGGCTGTGAACCTGAAATGTTTTCCAGTACATAGCTACATACTTCAGTGGTGAAGTTGTTTTAAAGGCAATTTGTGAAGAATAACCTAAAGTTCATTTTTCTTTTCACTTAATGTTTTATGGTGTAGAGTGTATTTAAAATAATGTGGAAATTCAGCAGAGGTCAGTTTTTAAGTTTGCTATATGCATTTCACATCATAATTTGAATTGTTTGTGTGGGTTTTTTTCCCCTAAACATCTAAGTTTTTTTTGTTTTTTTTGTTTTTAATTATTTATTTATTTTCATTTATTTATTTATGGCTGTGCTGGGTCTTCGTTTCTGTGCGAGGGCTTCCTCCAGTTGCGGCAGGTGGGGGCCACTCTTCATCGCGGCGCGCGGGCCTCTCACTATCGTGGCCTCTCCTGTTGCGGAGCACAGGCTCCAGACGCGCAGGCTCAGTAGTTGTGGCTCACGGGCCCAGCCGCTCCGCGGCATGCGGGATCCTCCCAGACCAGGGCTCGAACCCGTGTCCCCTGCATTGGCAGGCGGATTCTCAACCACTGCGCCACCAGGGAAGCCCAACATCTAAGTTTTAATGGCTAAAGTATACTGCATTATCACATTAAATTCATTTTATCATAGTAAGTTATATTTAAAATATCTACATGTTAATACTCAGAATAATTTTTTTCCCATACATAGTGGTTCATTGATAAAATAATTGGAGGCAATGCAAGTTCTGATTTGTGTCATTCTTAGAGTAGTAATTCTATCTTTAACCTGCTGTAGTGAAAATTCAGTGTTGCAAACTTTCTCAGAAAATACATTTTTCACACTTAACGTGGAATTCATATGATAGTAGTAAGGGCTGGCCATACTTAATTCCATTTTCTTCCAATCTTTAGTTTTTTGTTTTGTTTTTAACTTTTTATTTTATTTTAAAATTTTTATTGGAGTATAGTTGATTTACAATGTTGTGTTAGTTTCAGGTGTACAGCAGAGTGAATCAGTTATACATATACGCATATCCACTCTTTTTTTTTAGGTTCTTTCCCCATATAGGCCATTACAGAGTACTGACTAGAGTTCCCTGTGCTATACAGTAGGTTCTTATTACTTATCTGTTTTATACATAGTAGTGTGTATATGTCAGTCCCAGTAACATTTTCTTGACGTTGTTCATTTTCCATTAAGCAAAAGTAAAGGGTCATTGTACTTTTTTTAAACAGTAAGGAAATAATTCTTCAAATGTTAGGACTCCTAGCATCACTAAGAATCCTTAAATCGTTTACCACAGACACCAGGTGGGGCTTAGTTCTCTCAAAATTTAAAGCTGTTGAATTTCTCAGCAAATCATTTTCTTCCAGTCTTGTTTACACATTTTACTGCAGTGTTTGTTTTCTTAATCTTGATTAAATTCACTTAGGAGGTTCACATGATGTATAAATATTAACTCAAAATGGATAAAAAACTTAAAAGCCAAAACTAAAATCCTATTAGAAGAAAATATGTAAGTTAACTTTCATGACCTTGTGTTTGGCAGTGATTCCTTAGATATGACAAAAAGCATAAGCAACAAAAGAGAAATAGATAAGTTGGGGATAATGAAAACTAAAAACTTTTTATATTTCAAAGAACACTCAGAAGGTAAAGACAACTGTCAGAGTGCTAGAAAAATAATGTTTCCAATAATGGACTTGTATCTAGAATATATAAAAAACTGTTACAGCTCAATCTTAGAAAGAACGTAAACTTGTGCAGCTGCATTGGAAAACAGGTTGGCAATTCCTAAAGAAATTAAACAGAGAGAGTTTTTTGACACAGCAGTTTTGCTCCCAGTGATATGCCCAAGAGAAACAAAAACATGTCTGCACAAAAACTTGTACATGGATATTCTTGGCAACATTATTCAAAACCAGAAAGTCAACCCAGATATCCACTAACATGTGTAAACAAAGTTGTACATTCCATACAATAGATTATTATTCAGCAGTAAAAAGGAACCAAAGTACTGCTACATGCTACAATATGCATGAGCCTTGAAAACATGCCAGATGAAAGAAGCTAGACACAAAAGACCACATATTGTATGATTTCATTCATATGAAATGTCCAGAATGGATAAATCTATAACGACAAAGTAGGTTAGTGGTTGGAGTGTGATAGCTAAAGGATATGGGGTTTCTTTTCAAGGTGCTGAATATTTTCTTTAAAAAGATATATATAAATATATAAAAAAAGAAAGTTAAACCAGATATAAGTGCTCAAGGAAATGCCAGAGTAGGTCTGAGGTGGCAAAGGGGCATAAAAGATGGGATGTGCAATAGGTATTTTCTTACCTTAAAAACTGGAGGCATATTGTTTGCCTGTTTATTTAATGGATTTATTCATAAGTGCCTTATCCTATTTAATTATTGAATCATTCTTAAATTATGGCATATTCTGTACATTTTTATTGAATATCTATGGCATATTCTATATGTTTTTATTGTTTGCCACTGTACTACAGTCTATCATAGGGAACAGAATTACAATATAAAAAACATCTTTTCCATCTAAGGAATTTGGAATATTAGTTACACAAAGCAGTACAAGAAAGTGTAAGGTATACAACCCTGACAAACTTAAATATTTGATGAAGGGAAAGTTCTGTGTAATGCTTCCAGGACAGGGGTCACAGATGACTTGTAAGGTGGTTTTTGTTATTTAAAGCTTAATTTGGAAGCTGAAATGAAGACAACTGAAAATATAGGGCTTTATTTAGTTTTTTGATTATTTTGTTTGTGCCTAAATCATATAATGGTCATCTTCCAAGTCCTATAACTTTTTTAAATTTAATTAATTTTTAAAAATTTTGTATACAATTTTTTTTAAATTTTTTATTTATTTTATTTATTTATTTATGGCTGTGTTGGGTCTTTCATTTCTGTGCGAGGGCTTTCTCCAGTTGCGGCAAGTGGGGGCCACTCTTCATCGCGGTGCGTGGGCCTCTCACTATCACGGCCTCTCTTGTTGCGGACCACAGGCTCCAGATGCGCAGGCTCAGTAATTGTGGCTCACGGGCCTAGCTGCTCCGCGGCATGTGGGATCTTCCCAGACCAGGGCTCGAACCCGTGTCCCCTGCATTGGCAGGCAGACTCTCAACCACTGCGCCACCAGGGAAGCCCTGTATACAATTTTTAAAGGTCACTATCCCCTTACAGTTATTACAAAATATTGACTATATTCCCCATGTTGTACAGTACATACTTGAGCCTGTCTTACACCCAATAGTTTGCTGTCATTAGGTGGGATTTGTTTTTTTGTGTGTTTTTTTTTTTTTTTTAAGTTTAGTTGCTGTACAGTATAGCGATTCACAATTTTTAAACATTATGCTCCATTTATAGTTATTATAAAACATTGGCTATATTCCCTGTGTTGTACAGTGTATCCCTATAGCTTATTTTATACCTAATAGTTTGTGCCTCTTAATCCTCTACCCATATATTGCCCCCTGCCTTCCCTCTTCCCACTGGTAACCTCTAGTTTGTTCTCTATATCTGTGAGTCTGCTTCTTTTTTGTTATATTCACTAGTTGTATTTGTTAGATCCATGTATAAGTTATGTCATACAGTATTTGTCTTTCTCTGTCTGACTTTTTTCTTTTTTTTTTTTAGCATCTTTATTGGAGTATAATTGCTTTACAGTGGTGTGTTAGTTTCTGCTTTATAACAAAGTGAATCAGTTATACATATATCCCTATATCTCTTCCCTCTTGCATCTCCCTCCCTCCCACCCTCCCTATCCCACCCCTCTAGATGGTCACAAAGCACCATGCTGATCTCCCTGTGCTATGCGGCTGCTTCCCACTAGCTATCTATTTTACGTTTGGTAGTGTATATATGTCCATGCCACTCTCTCACTTTGTCCCAGCTTATTACCCTTCCCCCTCCCCATATCCTCAAGTCCATTCTCTAGTAGGTCTGCATCTTTATTCCCATCTTGCCCCTAGGTTCTTCATGACCATTTCTTTTTTTTTTTTTTTTTTTTTTGGTTCCATATATGTTAGCATACGGTATTTGTTTTTCTCTTTCTGACTTACTTCACTCTGTATGACAGTCTCTAGGTCCATCCACCTCACTACAAATAACTCAATTTCGTTACTTTTTATGGCCGAGTAATATTCCATTGTGTATATGTGCTACATCTTCTTTATCCATTCATCTGTCGATGGACACTTAGGTTGCTTCCATGTCCTGGCTATTGTTAATAGAGCTGCAATGAACATTGTGGTACATGACTCTTTTTGAATTACGGTTTTCTCTGGGTATATGCCCAGTAGTGGGATTGCTGGGTCATATGGTAGTTCTATTTTTAGTTTTTTAAGGAACCTCCATACTGTTCTCCATAGTGGCTGTATCAATTTACATTCCCACCAACAGTGCAAGAGTGTTCCCTTTTCTCCACACCCTCTCCAGCATTTATTGTTCGTGGATTTTTTGATGATGGCCTTTCTGACCGGTGTGAGATGGTATCTCATTGTAGTTTTGATTTGCATTTCTCTAATGATTAATGATGTTGAGCATTCTTTCATGTGTTTGTTGGCAATCTGTATATCTTCTTTGGAGAAATGTCTATTTAGATCATCTGCCCATTTTTGGATTGGGTTGTTTGGTCTTTTGATATTGAGCTGCATGAGTTGCTTGTATGTTTTGGAGATTAATCCTTTGTCTGTGTGACTTATTTCACTTAGCTTAAATGCCCTCCATGTCCATCCATGTTGCTGCAAATGGCAAAATTTCATTCTTTTTTATAGCTTACTAATATTCTATTGTATAGATACAGCACATTTTCTTAATCCATTCTTCTGTTGATGAACACTTAACATAGCTTCCATATCTTGGCAATTGTTAAAAAATGCTGCTGTGAACGTTGGGGTGCATGTATCTTTTCGAAATTGTGTGGGGTTTGGTTTGTTTGTGGGTTTGTTTTTTTCTTTTGTTTTTTTATGGTTTTTTTTTTTGGACATGTACCCAGGAGTGGAATTTGGGTCATATGGTAGTTCCATTTTTAGTTTTTTGAGAAACCTCCATACTGTTTTCCACAGTGGCTGCACCAGTTTACATTTCCACCAACAGTGTAGGAGGGTTCCCTTTTCTCCACACGCTCTCCAGCATTTATTATTTTTAGACCTTTTGATGATGGCCATTCTGACCAGTGTGAGGTGACAGATACCTCAGTTGTAGTTTTGATTTGCATTTCTCCATTGACTAGTGATGCTGAGCATCCTTTCATGTGTTTGTTGGCCATCTGTGTGTATTCTTTGGAGAAATGTCTGTTTAGGTCTTCTGCCCATTTTTTTGATTGGGTTGTTTTTTTGATATTGAGCTGTTTGTATATTTTGGAGATGAATCCCCTTGTCAGTCTCATTGTTTGGAAGTATTTTCTCCTATTCTGTAGGTTGTCTTTTTGTTTTGTTTATGGTTTCCTTTGCTATGCAAAAGCTTTTAAGTTTAATTAGGTCCCATTAGTTCATTTTTGCTTTTATTTCCTTTACTTTAGGAGATGGATCCCAAAAAATATTGCTGTGATTTATGTCAAAGCGTGTTCTACTTTTCCTGTAGTTTTATAGTACCTGGTCTTATATTTAGATCTTTAACCCATTTCAAGTTTATTTTTGGATAGGGTGTTAGAGAATGTTCTAATGTCCCTCTTTTGCATGTAGCTGTCCAGTTTTCCCAGCACCACTTACTGAAGAGACTGTCTTTACTCCATTGTATATCTTGCCTCCTTTGTCATAGATTAATTGACCATAAGTGTGTGGGTTTATTTCTGGACTCTCTATTCTGTTCCATTGATCTGTGTGTCTGTTTTTGTGCCAGTACCGTACAGTTTTGATTACTGTAGCTTGGTAGTACAGTCTGAAGACATGGAGTATGATTCCTCCAGCTCTGTTTTTCTTTATCAAGATTGTTTTGGCTATTTGGGGTCTTTTGTGTTTCCATACAAATTTTAAAATTATTTGTTCTAGTTCTGCGAAAATGCCATTGGTATTTTGATAAAGATTGCATTGAATCTGTAGATTGCCTTGGGTAATATGGTCATTTTAATAATATTGATTCTTCCAGTCCAAGAACAGGGCAGAACTTTCCATCTGTTTGTGTTGTAGAAGCAGAATTTTTTTTAAGTCAAAATTTAAAGAGAGAGGAGAGGTACATCTTAAAAAGCTAATTGCTCAAAGCAGGGCGTGAATTGGGCATGGTTTGCTAGACAACAGGAAGTCAGTTTGATCTGTGTTACCGCTAACTCTAGTTCTCTAAATTTTACCTAATGATTTAGAGGTAATTTTGAATTTTATTAGCAACTGCCTTCCATAACACAGCATATTATCCTATACACGTTCTGGCCACTGAATGAATCTACAACTGATTCCATAGATAATAATTTACTTCCGACTGTTTTTCCTTGAGTTAGAACTTTTGTTAATCAGTTTTTCCCCAAGTTTAACATTTCTAATGTTTTGAGGACATAATGTCTTTAAGACGTATTGCTAGAAATTAGGGTTTTCTTGAGGGCATTAAAGGAAAGGCACATAGTTTGCAAAAAAGAATTGCAGTTTTCTAGTATTCATTTGCTTCTTAGGCTCAAAACAGTATTTGAAAATGGGTCTTTCGTTGTCAGAATTCTGTTTCTAGTGGAGCTCCATCATAGACACATCTGCTATGATGTGTCTGCAGTTTTTGGATAATACTGTATTTTAAAGTCTAGTTTGCACATTTGTGGTTCTAGAGAGAGACGACGACGAAGAAGCAGAAGTGGCACAAGATCTCCTAAAAAGCCTAGGTCTCCCAAAAGAAAATTGTCTCGCTCACCATCCCCTAGGAGGTAAGAATATTAATCTTTCATTAAATCTGTCCTGTTTTTCAGGAACTGTCCTAGAGTTTTTCTTCCTTTTCAGGAATTAAAATGCTTAAGAATGTGCTGATATATTCTCTTCATGACTTGAGACTGTGTTATAATAAACACTGTTCAGGATTGGGCATTTTAGACCTGTAATCACGTTATAGTCTTCTCCCCTATATTACTGATATACAGCTTGTATCGAGTGACTTGAAATTGGATCTTTGCTGTCCTCTTTATGGCAAGTGAACGTGGGTCAAGTTTGCCATCTAAAACAAGTTTAAACTTATTCCTATTTAATTAATGGTGAAAGTTCTTGAGCAGTTCGTTTCAAGCATCTTGTCAGCATTTTACTGTCATCCTAGACATAAAAAGGAGAAGAAGAAAGATAAAGACAAAGAAAGAAGCAGAGATGAAAGAGAACGATCCACAAGCAAGAAGAAGAAAAGTAAAGATAAGGAAAAGGAACGGGAAAGAAAATCAGAGAGTGATAAAGATGTAAAAGTATGTTTACAAACTAATTTATTTTGGTGTTTTGGGTGTTGCTGGTACTTTTAAAGCAGTGATTTTCCTGTGAAGACGTTTACTGTTATTATTCTCCTTGGCAAAGCAGGTTACACGGGACTACGATGAAGAGGAGCAGGGGTATGACAGCGAGAAAGACAAGAAAGAGGAGAAGAAACTGACAGAGCCAGCTTCTCCTAAAGCAAAAGAATGTTCTGTGGAAAAGGGAACTGGTGATTCACTAAGAGAATCCAAAGTGAATGGCGATGATCATCATGAAGAAGACATGGATATGAGTGACTGAATATTGCCTCTGTGGGAATCCACCTGTATACATGCATCAGTGTCATTCCTCTGTGTGATTTCTTAATGCTGTATTTGTTCATCTCAAATCTAGATGTATACAGCTCTGAGTCATAAATGGTTATAAAGCTCTTGATGTTGATATTAGTTATTTACATCCAAAAGCTTTTACAAACATAATACATGGGTAACCAGTTCTTGACAGGTTGAAATCTGATGGAGTAAACAAGCAGTTTTACTATTCTGGTGCTGCTTCATAACAAAAATGAAAAGCTGCATGCATCCACAGCAGGCATGGATTGTTTATGTTGTATGATCTCCTTTATTAAGTTCACTTATAGTATTTCTAGAATTTGATTCATTGCCGTAATAGAGCCATGTAGGGAATGCACTGATTGCATGTTAATTGTGGCAGGAATATCCTAAATGTCATTCAAATCCTCCAACATGATGGATCTACTTACGGTCTTGTTTGTTGACATGACAAATTAACATTCTTATAGTTACATCTGGAAATGAGCATTTGAAATAGATAATCCTTTAAGCCTTGTGGCTAAATTTTTGTGGCTTTTGTTTAACTTTGAAAGGTTATATATGCACTAACCTTTTTTGATGGCTATAATTAGGCTTTAAG
This sequence comes from Eschrichtius robustus, assembly GCF_028021215.1. Lineage (NCBI taxonomy): Eukaryota > Metazoa > Chordata > Mammalia > Artiodactyla > Eschrichtiidae > Eschrichtius > Eschrichtius robustus. Next base: position 60,966,185 of record NC_090826.1, read on the forward strand.
TACAGAAACAAGATTTCAAATGAAACTGTCTTTGGCAGTAAGTAAATGGCATATTTTGAAGTAGAGTTGTATACTTTTTCATAAGGTGTTTGGGAATTTTTTTTCCTAAAATAATTTATTGAACATCTACATCAGTGAAAGTTATCTGCCTATCCTGAAGTCCATCTGTAAAAGAAAGTTATCTCTTGTCCTGATTTTCAGTTGTCCACTCGTTTATTAATTTGTTTTAATCTCATTGTTGGAAAGGGGGATAGTGCATTTTAAATTGACCTTCATATGCTTTTAAAAGTAAGACAGATCTACTTGATAATGTACTTTTTATTTGATCTCGAGTTGTATAAAACCAATAAATTTTGTGTTACTGTTACTGCAGTAGTAATCTTATGCACACAGTGATTCCATGTTAAATGCAAAGTAGTTAGGCAACTGTTTTCTTACAGGAGTTTCCAAGCTTCACTTTTGTGCAGTAAAAACAAAAGTAGGCTACAGTCTGTGCCATGTTGATGTACAGTTTCTGAAATTGTTTTACAAGACTTTGATAATAAAACCCTTAAACTTATGTTTATGTTCCTGTAAAACCGTATTTGTATTTATTTACGTTGTTGAATGTATGGCATTTACCTCATTCATTTTACATATCAAGTTCTTTTTCCTTTCAGTCCACATATTTTAATATAGTAGTAAGATGGAATCCGTCACTGTAGTGATTAGTTGCCATTAGAATTGTCCAAATTAGTTGAATTTCTATCTAAAACAGTCTTTTTCTAAGTGTAATTTTCTTTCTTATATTTTGGGTGTAGGACTTGGGTTGAGTAAAGCAATGAACTTTAGGATAAACAAATGATCCCACCTATATCTAGTAAATTTATATTTTTGGTGAATATAAACATACTTTTCTGGAATAGTATAGAAACTCAATGGTATGTATCTACTGTACAATACTAAATAGTATATTTATTCATTTATGAAATGAGTAGTGTTTGAGTGGCTGGGATTAAGGGGAAAATGAGACTTGGAATTGTAGCTTTTATCCAAATTGGAGTATAATTTTTTTTTTTAACTTTTAAAATTGAAATGCCGTATAGATAAGCCAGCATTGTTTTTACAGTTTGTAGTAACTTTTTAAAGATTTTATGGAAGGGAATTTTGTCTGTAGTGAGTAAGATGTTCTAGTAATGGTCCTAAAAATCACTGCATTTTTAAACACGAAGTTGAACTCAAATGACATTCTTTAAACTTACAAAAAATTTTAGTAGAAAAACATTTAAAGATTGAACTATATGACATTGTCAGTTTTGTAAGTCAAAAACAAGTAAAATATTGGCAGTTTCACTTGGTTAAGCCTAATACTACTCAAATTTTATTCCCTCACTTGTAGTCTTTGAATATATAGTATGCTAATTTCTCAAAAGGGATTAAGAAATTTTGGGCTTTAAAATAGTACAACTAACTTAAGATGCTGTCGTGAAGGGAGTCTATACTTAGGTTATTTTTCAGTGAACATTTATGCACAAAGGTAGGGTTGCACGGGACACAAGCCTTTAACACATAACCAGTCGAAATTAAGTGAGCACTGCCTCCACACTGAATTTTGTTCTGTACTTGGTAGTGAAAATGATTAAAAAATAAAAGTGGTTTTGTTAGAAAAATGTTTGTGCTATTTATTTGCTTAAATTCTTCATGAGTGAATGAGGTAGTAGCTATTTAAGAGCCTAGTCATGAATTTCAGCTTCATTTACAGCTGGGTAGACCTGTGGGAGACCTGTGTTTCCTACCTTCATTTTCCTATCTGTAAAATGGGAGTGATATCTACCTTGTAAAGTAGTTGGTAGAAAAAAATGTAGCCCTGTGTGCCTGGGTCAGTAAATGGTACCTGCTATTTAATTATGGAGCTTTTCAAAACTATATGAAAATTTAGTTTGGGGTAACGTTTTAGCAAAAGCACTAAAATTGCATGCAGATATGGCTATGTTTCCCTTTACAGTTTTGTGAATATAGGTTTTGGATAATAAGCTCCCTGGTAGTGATTCTATGTGGAAGGTAGAAGAATATTAGTTACTTAGGGAAGAAAGACAAACTGGGCTTCTACTAGAACAGTGAAAACTAATTTTACATTCACCTTGGAGTTGCATCTTAAAACTGATGTTCTATGGGCTTCCCTGGTGGCGCAGTGGTTGAGAATCTGCCTGCCGATGCAGGGGACACGGGTTCGGGCCCTGGTCTGGGAGGATCCCACATGCCGCGGAGCAACGGGGCCCGTGAGCCACAACTACTGAGCCTGCGCGTCTGGAGCCTGTGCTCTGCAACAAGAGGGGCCGCGACAGTGAGAGGCCCGCGCACCGCGATGAAGAGTGGCCCCCGCTCGCTGCAACTAGAGAAAGCCCTCGCAGAGAAGCGAAGACCCAACACAGCCAAAAATAAATAAATTAATTAAAAAAAAAAACAAAAAACTGATGTTCTGCTCTCAGTGTCATATAGCCTGTACAAGCCTACTTTTCCTCTGGCAAAACAATACCACTTTCTTCACTTGGGCACCAGATTAAGTGGTCTATGCTGTTTGAAGATTGATAGACATCTTTTAAACTGGAATTGAGATTTCTGTTCCTTTTGTCTCAAAACTAGCTGGTGCATTTCACTCCTGTCCTATCTAAAATATTTTCTCTAATCAAGCACATGTAGTTGTGTTTAAATATGGAAACTCTACTGATACTTTTAAAGAGCATCAGAATATGTTACTAAGGGTTTATTAGCAGAGGTAGTTTTTAAATGAGACTAATTCTGGAGTTGTCGATTTTGAGTCTGTTTTACTTAGTTTTATTTTCCCATTTTCATTTTATAATATCAAAGTATATGTAAAATTCATTTAGACATTCTTTAGCAAAACGTGTGAACCATGCTAATTCTTTGCTAGTGGGAATAGTCTTAAGAATATACTTAAAGGTTATGGTAGGCGTTAAATATCAAGTCTCGGAAGACAAGCATCCTGTAGGTTAGCATCATGTAATTTTGTTCTTATCAATCAGTCAGCATTCAATCCAGGGAGCCGAACGACCCAAAAAGATTTGTTGATGGAGATTTGACCTTAATTGTGGGAGCTGGTTTAGTAGTCTCAAAGTTGTCTATGCTGTGCATCTGATGCTGGAGACTAAAGCCCACAGGCAGTCAAGAAAAGAAGGATAGTTGAGAGGGGTAAGAAGAAGTTGGAACCATAAGCTGGAACCCACAAGAATGGGCTGAAACTGCAGGACCAAGCAGATAAGCCACAACGTGTATGAACTACATAATTTCTGCTTCACTTCTTCAAAATTCCTAACACTACCTATATTCATTACTTAAAACATCCCCGCCAGTCACTGTCAGCCTTCTTCAGTGACCAAGAATTCTGTGGGAGGTACAAGTGCGTCTTATTTTTGTGTTTTTATGTTACACAAAGTTTCTGCGTTAGGCTAATTAATCATTTTCACCTGCAAAACACGAGCAAATTCAGGAATGATTGCCAAATACCTTTCTTTAAAACCCTTAGGAAATTTGCTTCAGTTTTTTTAGGTGCTGTGGCAAAAGGAAAATTCTAATTCCATGTACCATATGTGCCATTATGGCCAGAAGTACTATTCCTAAAATGAGCTCTAACAGTTTTTTTTAAAGTTCATCACTAGGTAGTACTACAAGGATGATCACATGATCTAAAAAGTGTGCTATTGAGATGACATTTTTAGATGGCATTCTAAGATACTATTGGCCCAGATTTCTGATATAAAATGCTTTACAAAAGCAGTTTTTGCTAATTCATAATATACAAATGATGGGCTTTTACCGAATTTAGTTTTAATGTCTTTACAAGTGATTTAATACCTCCTGTCCATTTATCTAAGTTTCACTGTCAGTTGTCTTTGAAAGTTCCCAAGTATAGCAACTTTGGTAAGGATACATTTTGTTAATTTTGGAAAACACAGTTAAGATACCTTTTGCTGGAGTTAAGCACAGGCATAGTGTGTCCATACTAAGTAATTTGCTCAATTTCAGAGGCTAGCATACTACAAGTAGGACTTTGAATTCACCTCGTTTTTTACAACTTTTTCTCAACCATATTGTGACAAAAGTTAACAGCAAAAGGAACTCAGGATTTTCTTAATTCAGTATTTTCTTTAGTCCTTTTGTGGCCTCGAAACAAGCTCTTTGTCTGCTTTAGGCTTAGTGAAAACTAGGGAGAAATTTCACTTAAGCACTCATTATTCACCACCCTTCCCCAAGATGTGAATGATAAGCTGTGCATGAATAACAAACACTATGAAAACACATTTTTATTAGTGTGAGTGGGGCTCAATACCAGTTCTAAGCAGGAGAAAAACTGAATAGTTTTTCAGCTTCTGTTGGCTATCAGCTTCTCTGAAATGTGTTCATGTCTAGACAGTTGTATGTAGCTATACTCACAATAATAAGAGCATCAGCTTTATGCCTCCCTTCTTATGAAGCTTGATAATTTTCTGTACATGAATGTCTAGACAGGCAAACTGTCTCTAGGGAATTTTCTTAAAGATAAGAATCCCATATTCCTTTGAAAGCATACTGGTGGCAGGATATACTGAACATTTCTAAACGGCCATTTAAGGTAACCATTTTATAGCCCCCCAATTTTAAACAACTTTTTCAGTCACAAATGGAAGGCAAAGAGAATTTTATGAACCTACATTACAAAATCTAGATTACCATGTAAGAGTATCAAAATATATAGCGTTTTTATCTACTTACTTGAAACACGGCATATAGCTTCATTCATTAGCTGTATTAAAAGGCACATTTTGAAAAGTCTAATACTGTGAAAAGTTTATTTGCATTAAATAACTCCTATTTTTACCATCATAAGAGATACTGACATTTGCTTGTCCTTTGTGATCAGATAAAAGACATTTTGGAATGGATAATCTCTACTATTCTTTATGAAAGGAAAAGTTAAAAACAAAATTCAAGTGCAAAAGTTTTCAGTAGTCTTCCTACCTCCAGTGTACCCCAGCAAAACAGTCATAGCTTTTAGGAGATTGATAAATCCCAAGCTGCAATTTACCATGTTTTTTCCCCACTGAATTACAAAAAAAGTCTGCAGTATATTCCTGAAAGTATACCATATTCCCACAAAGTAAGGGAGCCTAAAAGCAACAGTGATCATTGCCTTTCAGTATCTCAAACCTCATATAATCATTGACAGGATAACAGAATCTCTAAGTCCAACAAACATTCCCAAAATAATAGGGATCAACTTCTATTTAATAAAACTAGTCTTGGTTTATCCACCCTTTCCACAAAATTCAACAGACCCACGTAAGGTAGAAACTGGTCTTTGAATTTTTAACTATGATTATTTTTCTTCATTATAAAATGTATTTAATAAAATGTCAACATATGCAATGTAGTATGTACCAGCATGGAAGATGCAGCTTTAAAGATGTTTATTACAAAATTTTTCTTATAGTTGATGCTTCGGATTTTTAAGTCATCTCTTCAATAAAGGTCTCTAAACATTCAAATTATTTAAAATCCTGAAAAAAGTTACTGGTCACTCTAAAAAACTTGACAGATGCATTCTAACACATTTTTCAAGATACATTTAAAAAACATTTCTTTAGCTAAGCTCTTTAATACAACATAACATTTTATGACTGTTATACATTATTCTCCCTAATTTATTGTCATTCTTGGACCTTCAAACCATCTTGGAATAAGTATGAAAAATTTTATGTGCAAAAATGAATAATGCATGATTTTAACACTTTGGAGATAATTAAAATCAATAAATATTTTCTTGTGACTTACTTAAAAAAATAAACAGTAGGAATTGTCAATCTTGTGTATGTTTCTGGAATTTAACTTGTAACAAATATATTCTATTAGCATATAAAATGTTTTTACCTTATTTTGAAAGCATTAAATATGTAGGGATGCCCAAAATATGTGGATTGTTTTTAAAACTGACACAAATGCATCCATATTCCACTAAAAACAAAATAATCAGAATGATGTGCACTTATTAGGAAGCAAGTTTAAAAATTTGGAATTTTTTTAAAGTGCTCAGATTTGGAAGAAGAATATCTTTAAGCATGCTTATCATGAACACAAAAAGGACTTTTAAACTCAAGTTTAGAAAAAAAAAAAGTTTCTATGAAAGGAAGATTATTAACAAACATTTTCCATTGAAGAAAGAATTCAGGTAAAAACAAATAGCACCACAATGAATTGCACTAAGGTGCTAAAGGAGGTACCTTATTCCCTGCAGAGAGAATGCTCCTTCTGAAGTGTATTGCAACATATAAATGCAATTGTTTAATGGTTACCATTTGGTTCATTCAGCTACAGAAAACTGCGTTCCTTCTAGTTCATTATATTGAACAAACATTCAAATTACTGTACTATACATAATGTTACATACTTTACATTTTATGAAAACAAAGCTTGAAGGAATATTTATAAAGGTCACCTTGAATATAAGATGACAAGTTTAAAAGGGCTTCATATCTCTTAAGACATTTAATTTATGTTAATGGTCCAGGAGTGTTTTAGATATAGATATAGATATATTTATATGCATATATATTTCAACAAGAAGTGTAAAAATTTTTAAAAACAAATCACAGCACTCATAGCTGTTTTACATAAGAAGGACTTGGGGTCATTAAGGTGTCAAACTATTACACTTATAATATGTATATTTTTAAAAAGACTGAAAATGGCACATCAGGAAACTTGCTGGAATTCTTATTAGAGGCCCATTTCATTATATCATATCACTGATGTGTCGATCCAACATAATTCCCTTTTCTTCGATGAAAACATTTGTCCCTTCTATTTGAATTCACTTCTGGGGTCTCTGCATTCTCTAGCTTTCACTTGGTTGAATGGCATCATTTTCTGTGTCAGTTAAAGATCAGGAAAACGGCTTGGGTCTTCCTTGTAGTCTTCAGGTATGGTAAAGATAGAGCCATCAAATTCATCATATCGAAACTCCTGAAAAGTCACAGTGGCTGTGATCGTAGGAAACACGGGTATATCTAGAGAGGACAATCAATGATAACACTGTAAAATGAAATGGTAACCTATTTATAGACGATGAAATACTATTAGAGATATCTATACTCCTTAAAATGTAAAAAAGTGTTATTCAAGGACCAGACAAATCCTAATACACGTCTAATATTGAGTATGTGTGTTTGCAGGAAGAGTTTGGCTACTTGTGAGGCGAGAAAGACACCAAGGCATCAAGAATTACATCAAAAACTCAAGGTCCCACTGCTTCCCAGTCTTAGCACTATGATGGCAGATTCCACTAGACTATTTTTTCTTGGGGCAAAGGGATGGCTACATTTGTACTTTTTGCATTCTGATATCTTTTCTTCAGATTGTAGTGTATATACTCTGAATCTGAGCTGATTTTTTTTTTTCATTTAATACAAATGAAATACATTCATCCTTTTTTGTTTTAAAACACTATACAACAATCCATCACTTAAATATATGGGATAAAAATAATCTCATCAGAACTGGAGTAATATCATACCACCACAGCCTAATATTCTTCTAAATAAAATACATTTCTAGCTGAAATTATGAGTGAAATCTGACATCAAAAATGGCCAAATACTTTAATCACTCTGCAGTTTTATTCCTAATACGATTTATTGGAAAGAACACAAATTGTAAAACCTGGATTCTGATTCCTACACATCATTTAATTTATGAGACTCAAGGATTTCGTCTACAAAATAAACTCTAAAGGTTCCTTAAAACTCTGAAATGATTCTGTGAAAGCTAAGTTGAATGTCTGCCTAGAATAAAGGCATACCGTAAACTAAGGCTGACTGTTACAAGCCTAGTATTCTATTGCAGAAAGTAATATTCTCATTTAAAAAAAAAAAAAACAAAGAAATCAACATAAGGATTACAGAGCTTCCAGTTATTTCTGGTGGAAAAGATCATTCATTTGTGCTTATTAAGTAAAGATGCTGTTCTAATTCAGAGGTCAGCGAACTAAGGCCTGTTGCCTGGCCTTTTTTTGTAAGGCCTGTGGGCTAAGAAAAAATTTTACATAATTTAGTAGTTTTTTAAAAAAACACAAAGAATAATGTTTCATGCAGATAAAATTACATGAAATTCAAACTTCACTGTCCATAGTAAAGTTTTATTGGAACATGTGGTTTACTTATTGTCTATGGCTGTTTTCATTCTCCAACAAGAGTTGAATAGTTGTGACAGAAACCATATAGCCTGTAAAGTCTAAAATATTTACTATCTTTCAGAAAGAGTTTGATGACCTTGATGACCCTTGTTCTAGGCATTTGGATATACACCAGGAAACAGTAGAAAACAAATCATGCATTTATGGAGATTACATTCTGGTTGGGAGATACAAACCACAAATAGGTAAAAAATAATTGTGACTAAGTATGTAGGCAAAAATAAAGCAAGTAGGGGGATAGGGAGTTTCAGTGTTGAGGGTAAGAGCTCTTGATTAGGGTTCAAAGGAAAACCTCAATAAAGTGACCTTTCAGCAAACACCTGAGATAAGAACAAACTACACAGTTGCCTAGAGGAAGAAAATTCCAGGTAGAGGGAATAAGTAAAAAAGCCCTAAAATGAAAGTGTATGGTTTATTCTGGGAACAGCTAGGAGATCAGTGTGGCTACAGCCAAATGAGTACGGGAAAGATCAGCAGAAGATGAGGTTTGAGAAGAAATAGGCAGCCAGATCAAGCGGGGTTTAGGTCAAGAAAAAGTCTTTGGCTTTTACTCTGGATGAGATGGAAAGCCAGTGGATGGTTGTGAGCATAGTAGTAACATGTTCTGGCTTAAGTTTAGGCAGATGTAATAAGAATATAATGTAGGGTGACAAAAGTAATAGGAGGGATGTGCTCCAGAAGGAGCAGTCAGAGAGGCAGGAAGAAGATCAAGAGAGAGAACTCTATCAAAGAAGTGCGAGGAAATCTGAAGAGAAACTACCAGCTTTCACTGGGACAAGGACTCCACAGAAAGAATGAAATCTTGGAGAGATTAACACAGAGTGGAAGAGATGAAGAGAATCTGCACCGAGCAGCTGGGTTGTTTCTAGCTTGAGGCTATTACAAACTTATTTCTGTATACAGGTTTTTGTGTGAACATATCTTTATTTTTCGGCGATAAATGCCTAGGAATGCAACTGACTGATCACATGGAAGTTGGGTGGTTAGTTGTTTGTTTGTTTTTTAAGAAACGGCTAAAACGTTTTCCAGGGTGGCTGTACCATGTTACATAACCACCAGCAATGTATGAGCAATCCCGTTTTTCCACATCTGCACAAACATTTGGAGTTGTCACCATGTTTTATTTTAGCCATTCTGTTAGGTGCATGTAATGATATCTCACTGTGGTTTTAATTTGCACTTCCCTAATGGCTAATGATTCTCAACACTGTTTTTGTGCTTATTTTCCATTTATATATCCTCTCTGGTGAAATGTCTTTTTGTGTCTTTTGCTCTTTTCTAACTGGCTTGTTTATTTTGTTACTGATGAGTTTTAAGCATTCTTGTGTTTTTTTACTCTTAACTGGGTCTTTCACAGAGCAAAGAGTTTTTTTACTTTTGAAGAAGTCCAATTCATTGATTTGATTTCTCTTATGGGTCATGCTGTGGTGTGAAGTCTAAGAACTCTTTGCTTAAACCTAGATCCCTAAGAATTTCTTCTACGTTTATTTCCTGTTTTATTGTTTTATTTTACGTTTAAATTTAAGTCCATGATTCATTTTCAGTTAATTTTTGTATAAGCTGTAGGATTAAGGTGGAGTTTCATTTTTTTTGCCTTTGCATGTCTAATTGCTCCAGCATCATTTGTTGAAAAGGCTATCTTTCCTCCACTGAACTACTTTTGTACCTTTATCAAAAATCAGTTGAGCATATTTATAAGGATCTATGTTTGGATTCTCTTTTCTTATGTTGACTTATATGTTTATATCTCAACCTATGCCATACAGTCTTGATTACTATAGCTATACAGTAAATACTGAAATGGAGTAGACTGATTACTCACACTTCATTCTTTTTCAAAATTGTTTTGGCTATTGTTCTGAGTCACATTCTTTCCCCTCCAGAAAAGGTCTATTCCAGTCCTAACCCCCAGAACCTAAGAATGTGACTGTTTTTTGAGACAGGGTCTTTGCAGAAGTAATCAAATTAAGAATCATTAGAGTGGTCCCTAACCCAATGGCTAGTGTCCTTACAAAAACGGGAAATTCGAAGACACATGTACAGGAAAAGAACACCATGTGAAGATGAAGGCAAAGATTGGAGTGATGCTTCTACAAGCCAAAAAACATCACCAGAAGTTAGAGGAGGGCCATGAAACAGATTTCCTCTCATAGCCTGCAGAAGGAGCTAACCCAGCTGACACCCTGATCTCAGATTTCTAATCTCCAGAACTGAGACAATAAATTTCTATTGTTTAAGCCACTCACAGTTTGTGGTATTCCGTTATGCAGCCCTCGAAAACTAATATAGATATTCTAGTTTCTTTGCCATCCCATGTAAATTTTAAAATAATCTTTTCTCAATCTACAAAAAAAATATGGCTGGGATTGTGATAAGAATTGTGTTAAACCCATGTATCTCTTTGGGGAGAATTAACATCTTTCCTATGTTGAATCTTTCAATCCATGAGAGTCGTATGTCTCTACTTTTGTTTAGATCTTCTTTTATTTCTTTCATCAGTGTTGTATAATTTTCTGCATACAAGTACTGTAAATGTTTTGTTAAATTTACATCTATTTCCTTTTTTTCGCAATCATAAAAAATATTTAATTTTTAATTTTGGTGTCAGTGTGTTCAATGCTAATATACAGAAATATTACTGATTCCTGTATGTTTAACTTTTATCCTGCCATCTTGCAGAATGCATTAACTCTAGTTTGTTTCTAGAACCTTTGGGATTCAACTCATAGAATCACGTCATTTGCAAATAGAGAAGATTTTATTTCTTCCTTTCTACTCTGAATGCCTTTTTTTCCCTTTCATTCATTATTACACTTACTATCCTTTTGATTTCTGCAGGATCTGTCATGCTATCCTGTTTCATTCTCTCTTTTTTATCTGTCTTGCTACAGATTTGTTGATTTTATCACTCTTTTCAAAGGACCAGCTCTTTGCATCACTGACTTTCTCTATTTGTTCTCTGTTTTCTCTTTCATTTATTTCTACTCTTTACTATTTCCTTCCTTCTGCTTGCTTTGGGTTTATATGTTCTTCTAACTTCTTGAAGTAGGAGCTTAGATTATTGATTTAAGACTTTTTCTCTTTTTGTAATGTATGCATTTAGTGCTATAAACTTCCCTCTCAGCATGACTTTTGCTATATTATACAAATTTTGATATATGTAATTTTACTTTCATCCAGCTCAATATATTCTTTTCCCTTGAGATTTCACCATTGACCTACAAATTATTTAGAAGAGTGCATAACAAAATATCACAAACTGGAGAGTCTCGTTATCTTTCTATTATTAATTTCTAGTTTGATTCTACTGTGATTGTTTTTCAATTATTAAGGTTTGTTTTATAGCCCAAGATATGGCCTATCTTGGTATATGTTCCATGAGTACTTGAAAAAAATGTGCATTCTGCTGATGTTGGGTAAACTGTTCTATAAATGCCAGTTAGGTGCTTTGGTTTATGGTGTTGTAGAGATGTTCTATAATATCCTTGCTGATTTTCTTTCAAGTTGTATCATCACCTGTTGAAAGAAGGGTGCTGAAGACTCTAATTATAATTGAAAATCTATTTTTCCTTTTATTTCTTTCAGTTTTTGCTTCACTTATCCTGCAGCTCTGTTGTTTGGTATACACATTTAAGATTGCTATTCTTCTTCATGGATTGACCCCTTTATCATTATATAATGCCCCCCGCACCCCGGTAGTTTTCTTTGCTCTGAAATCTACTTTATCTAATATTAATATAGCTAGTCCTGTTATCCTTTGATTAATGTTTGCATGATATATCTTTTTCCATCCTTTCACTTTCAACTTGCCAATATCATATTTTTTAATTATTTATTTATTTACTTATTTATTTTTGGCTGTGTTGGGTCTTCGTTTCTGTGCGAGGGCTTTCTCTAGTTGTGGCGAGTGGGGGCCACTCTTCATCGTGGTGCGTGGGCCTCTCACTATCGTGGCCTCTCTTGTTGCGGAGCATAGGCTCCAGATGCGCAGGCTCAGTAGTTGTGACTCACGGGCCTAGTTGCTCTGTGGCATGTGGGCTCTTCCCAGACCAGGGCTCGAACCCGTGTCCCCTGCATTGGCAGGCAGATTCTCAACCACTGCGCCACCAGAGAAGCCCCAATATCATATTTGAAGGGAGTTTCTTGAAGATAGCATGTAGTAGAGTCATGTTTTTTTAATCTGTTTTTCCAATCTATATCTTTTATATGTTCTATTTAGACTATTTATACTTAATGGAATTATTTATATACTTAAGACTTAAGTCTGCTGTTTCATTTTTTGTTTTTTTGCTTGTTGTCTCTCTTTTTTCATATATTTTTCTTTTTCTTGCCTTCCTGTAGGTTACATGACTATTTATTTATTTGTTTGTTTGTTTGTTTGTTTGTTTGGCTGCACCGCACAGCATGTGGAACGTCCCTAACCAGGGATCGAACCTGTGCCCCCTGAAGTGGAAGCGCAGAGTGTTAACCACTGGACCACCTGGGAAGTCCCAACATGGCTACTTTTTAGAATTTTATTTTTATTTATCTACAGTGTTTTTGAGTATATCTCTTTGTACACCTTCTTTAGTGGTTGCTCTAGGTATACACTATATATAACTAATTTATCATAGGCTCCTGGTGTCATCACTTTAGCAATTCAAGTGAAGTAGAAAAATTTTGCCTCCCTTTATCTCCTTTCACCTTCCCCCATTTATAATATAACTATAAATAGAAAGAAAGAATGGAGAGATAAAAGTAGACTTTCAAGCAACTTGGCTATGAAAAGCAAAGATTAAAGGCAAATGCTGGGTAGGGTGGAGCTAAAGGGATTGTTTCATTAGATTGGTTGAATTTTATTTCTGAAGTTTGGCCATATTCCCCTCACCTCCCTGGGCCTGACTTTTTTTTTTGGGAGGCCATACCGTGCAGCTTGCAGGATCTCAGTTCCCCAACCAGGGATTGAACCCGGGCCACAGCAGTGAAAGCCCAGAATCCTAACCACTAGGCCACCAAGGAACTCCCTAGATTGGCTGAATTTTAAAAGGAGAAAGACCTTTAATTGGTTTAACTTTAAAAGGAGAAAGACCTGAACAGAGCCTAACAGCTAAGAGGAAAAAGGCTGTACAGAAGGAGTTGGAAGATAAAGGAGAAATATGAGGAAACTGATAGAGCAAGCTTTTTAAAAAAGCGGGGAGGAGAACAGATCCACAGTACAAATGAAGAGAATAATCAAGCTAAGAAAAGGGACACCACTTCCACTGAGATAGAAAAGATGGAGGAAAAGATAGGGCTTGGGGCAGAAAAGTTTGTATGAGAAGTTGGGAGTAATGAGGGAGGTCTCATTTCTGATGGCCTTTTTTTGTAACTAAGAAAACAAAATTCATCTGCTTAGATTGTGGGAGGAAGTAGTGGGGGGCTGGGGATGGGGACTGGTGAAGGAGGTTCAAATTTAGCCTTTGAAAGCAGAATGAGGGAAGCAGCAAATCAGAGAAAAGATCATTCAAAATCAGCATTTAAAGCTCTGGCTGCTTTTGAAAACATGTAATTGTGTTAACAATACCCAAATTTTTCCCCTCAATTGTACCTTCTAGCCTAAATATAGAAACAGAAATGACTGAAGATTAAACTGATGTAGGACTGGAGTTTTATAGGGTCATTTTGAAAGAAGGACAAAGAGACAAGAGAGACAGAGGTAAGCAAATTCCCAATAAGTATACAAGCAAAAAATTATAAATCCCTTGTTAATATGGCTGTATATCAGAGAAATGCCTGCAAAAATGTATTGTAGACTTTTTTCCTTTCTATATAATCAAAGTATTTCTTTTTCATAAAAAAACTTGTGAGGTTTGATTTGTGTTTGGGACTTTAAAAAATGTGAATACAGTAATAGTTTCACATATTTAATCCCTACCCTCTATTCTAGTTTGTCACTGTGCCCCTTAAATACAGTATATAGAAGAGAGTCCAATGCTTGAACTATTTTCTGGCTATAGACAATTACAGTGGGATTTTAAGCTTCTGCAGAAATACTCATGTAATGATCCACAGCTCAAACACTCAGATTTAGTTTTCTAACAGTTTCTGCCTAGAATCTTATCACTGGTTTACTCAAGTAGACACTGGGTTCCCAGTGCTTTTACATCACAAAGGGAATCTAGAATGACATAGTTAGAACATGTTTTAAAATCAATTTTAATTCACAAAATGTATTCTCAAATTTGGAAAGTTGAGAAGGTCGAGTTTAATTTTAGTAATAAAAGAATTACTTCTGGGAGTAAAGCATTTTGGCCTAATTATTCTGAGATGTGGTTTCAGTAATATTGAGTGAAACAATATAAAATATATCAGAGGAATTATATAAAAGTTATATTATTATATAATATCCCCCCACCCCATCCATAATGTAAACACCAAAAGGGCAGGGGCTTTTTGCTGTCTCTCATCCCCCCCATAGAAAAGGGTCCAGTACACAGCAGGCACTGATTAAATATTTGGTGGCTGGATCAATGGATGGTATTGAAGGCCCTCCTGGAGCTTAAATCAATGCTAAATCTAAGCCTCAACTCCTAAAGAACCTGTAAATAGCGTCTTGCTCCCAGTTTTCTAATATAGTTAAGAAGATAAATATATACGAAAATGAGAGTTTACTGTTTTGAAAGATCATTGTTTAAAATGGAATTAAGTTTACACATTTAAGACTGAAAAATAAAGTGTAATGAGTATTACTGTATCCCTGAATAATGACTGTTGACAACAGAAACATTCCCACTATTCAGAAACTCAGAGTCTGCTGAAAATTTGGGCTAAAATCCAGTCTCCCTATATTTCGCATTAAAGCATTATCACAGTGCATCATAATTCACCCACACCCTCTTGAATGAAGTATTTGCATATCCCTTACATTTGATTTAAATCAAGTAGAATTAGAGTTTTCATCAGGAACTTTATATATTTGACAAAACATGAATATCAATGCATGTAATTACAGAAAAACCGTATAAAAATATAAACTAGGAAATCCATTTTCCTTCAAAGCATATTTCTTCTTCTTAAATGTTAGTAAACAGCTCCATATTTCTAATAGACACTGAACTTACATGAAAATTTTTCTCTTACCTAGTTTTACAGGAAAGCCTGGAGGAAGCTTCATCTGAACAAATTCTCTAAGCTTATTAAAGTGCTTGAAGGGAGCTATTACTTCCAAAACATTCAATAATCTGAAAAATGGAAGGAGAAAAAAATTTTTCAAATTGATTTCATTGTGTCTTTATGTTGTTTTATAACTACATGCTTCAAACTTACACAGTATTACTGACTTCCAGATATTAAAGATGAGAAAATGACACCTCCTTCTACCTCCTGATTTTTTGTTTTATTATTCCTTTCACTGTGTCAAAGTTTATAACTTTCACATTTTTTTAAAATTTATTTATTTATTTATCCTTGGCTGTGTTGGGTCTTCGTTTCTGTCCGAGGGCTTTCTCTAGTTGCGGTGAGCGGGGGCCACTCTTCATCGCGGTGCGCGGGCCTCTCACTATCGCGGCCTCTCTTGTTGCAGAGCACAGGCTCCAGACACGCAGGCTCAGTAGTTGTGGCTCATGGGCCCAGTTGCTCCGCAGCATGTGGGATCTTCCCAGACCAGGGCTCGAACCCGTGTCCCCTGCATTGGCAGGCAGACTCTCAACCACTGCACCACCAGGGAAGCCCAACTTTCACATTTTATTGGGCAGCCATAATTTCCACAGTTGTTGATTTTAGTTCTCTATTTCAGCAGATTCAAGGCTTACACTAGTCTTCTTCCTGAAGTCTACAAATTCCCAAGTTCTTTAATTAGCCTCACTGTTTGGACGCCTGAATTTCACTGTCAATTTTGTGTGTGTGAAGGGCTCTTATGTACTTATTATTCCTTAATTTCTTATAGATTTGATAACTGAGTGTTTCTTTTTTACATACTAAAGGGAAATCTGACTGGCATAAAATTTCAGTTTATAATCTTTCCCTCTTAACTACAATTTCACGAGGTGTCTTAGCATTCAGTATTATGTTAGTCATTATACTATAACTTCTTTTATCCTTTGGTTGGATGAATTTCATTTTCAAGTAGTAGTATTTTTCTTTCAAAAAAGGCCCATGGCTGCTATATTTATTGAATTCTTCTGTGTCCTTTTCAATTGCCTTGATATGTAAATGACATCTTACCTAGATATACTATCAGATCACACTTTCTTTGCCTCAGCAATGTCAAGATGTGAAAAAATGTAAGGCCAGGTTGTTTTTTACCCTTTTTCGCCTGAATGCCTTTAGAGCTCTCTATTTACAATTGAAATACAATAGTTTAATCAATATAATCATTGTTACTAATCCTTCTCTATCAATTTTTCTTGGAGCCTAATGTTAGGCTACAGATTTAGTTCTTCCATACAGAGAAATTTTCTTTTCTTCTATCATATTTTGAATACTATTTTGTTTACATTTTGGAGGCTTTCTATTTAAGTGGAACAGCAATGATCCTTATATTGAACCACTCTCCTCCATAAATATTACTTCTCAAATCTCTTTAACCTCTTCTTTCACTGGATTCACTATACACTATAAAAATTTAATTTTTGGTTACATCTATCCTGTTTATTGTTGTTTCTAATGTATTTGTTTTGCAATAGTGCTATTTAGTGCTTAATTTATTTCCTTAGCTTTACAATCTCCTTTTCATTTCATTCTATTGTCTTAGCATCTCATCTTAGAGTGATCTAGTTTACCAATTTCATGTTCTTTTTATGTTTTCCTATAGTATTTACAAAGAATTTTCTTCTGTTCTTTGACTTATATTTTATTCTAGAATGAGTTCTTTTTCTGGCTTTTACATGCTATCTATATTCCTTATTTTACTTTTTGCAGGGGGAATGGCTATAATTCCACATTTTATAAATTCTAAAATACCCATTTTTTTTTTTCACATATTAACATCTCTGAAATTGGGATAACTCCTAAAATTGAGAGCATCTATAATTTGCTACATTATTCTTCTTCATTAGACTATATATCTGGTGCATCTTGGAGTCATTTGGGTCCAAGATATGATAAATTATGCAGATTTGTATGTATGGCTAACTCCCTTCCTGCATCTTCTGAGAACTATTTATTTATTTCCCTCTTTGATCAATAACTTGAGGACTGTATACCAAATTCTATCTACTCTTCCAAAGCTTGGCTATTGAGGAGTATGAGATGTGCATAGAATTTGTAGAAAAGAAGGGTCCTGCTCTCTTCCGTGAGAATTTTTTTTTTTAATGTATTAGGCCAGACTGAAAGTGAAAGGATCTACAGAGGAAAGCCTAGGACTTCAATTCATCCCCTACTTTAGTGAGAAGCCTAAAGGTGCAGTTCTGTCGTCAGAATCGGCTCTAGCTACCCACCTCCCATTCCACCCATCTCTCCAAATCGATTTTTTTTAATGAGCATCTGATGAATACAGGTTTGGAAGGATATATTCAAGTACTCCAGGAGTACTGTTTATAAGGGTGACAAACTACAAATAATTAAAATGTTTATCAATAGGGGGATGATAAAATAAATGGCAGTACATCAATACTACAAAATACCAAGGAAAGAAGAAAGAGATAGATAATAATGTACTTATTGTAAGAACTCCAAGATAACTCACTTTTAAAAGAAAAAAAGGAACTAACAGAACAAAATGTAGACTGTTCCCCATTTTTATAAAAATTCTAAAAAAAACACAGAAAAAATCTAGACAAAAATACAGCAGTTATTTACCTGTTATTTACCTGAGGTGAAAGAAAACTGCCATTTTTATTCTATAAACTTCCAAACTGTTAGTTTTTTACAATAAGCATGTATTCATGTATTACTTTTGTAATTAAAAAATAATTATTTGAAAATTTATCTGGTTAAAATAATTAAAATGTTAATATTTTGTGAGCTGGAAAATTTCTAGAAGGGAGCACGACACACTGTCAAAGCAATGGCTATTTGCTTTTACATTTCAAAGGCCTCAAATGCACCACTCATATGCCAACATTATTATAGCCTTTAGAGTTTAATAGCTTCTTTCATAAACTTGTGCAGTTAATAACAAACTTACGACTCAATTCCCAAGGGAAATTCCTGGCTCATGGCTATTGTGGCTTTAAACGTTTTCTTACTCTCTTTGCACACCAGTTCTCTACCCAGATGAGGAGCTCTAAAATGAAAAAGGAAAAAAGAAAGAAAGAAAGAAAGAAAGAAAGAAAATATTAGGAAATTTTTTCCACATGCTGTCATCTTCCTAAGAAGAATCTGTCATCTTCCAATGACATTCATTAGTATTTCAACTTTTCTTACTCTGATAGAAATAAAATTATGCTAAAAGGGAATGAAACATGTATAATAAATGAGACAAGGGTAACAAGAAAAAGAAAATAAATAGCAAAGCATAAAAGTTCAGAAGAATATGATCAAAACCCAGAAAATTTCATATTGAATTTTAATAATCACTATTTTTAATAACAAAGCAAATCCATAGAAAAAAACAAACTTTAAAAATATTTTATATCTTTTAAATCACTTATTCAATTCAATCTCTTACTGTCTATGGTTCTCAGCACTGATCAATAAGAAGTGATGTAAAGAATACAGAATTTTATATTACTTGTAGAATATTATAAGATGGAAACATTTTAGAGAAGTTAGAAAAAGTATAACAATAAGCCTTTCAACATAAACAAAAAAAAAAAGACAACTTCTTACTAAGCATGAGGGTAGGTAATATTTTATTCTCCACCAAAAGAATATTTTCTACAAAGGACTGTATTTTCTTTGACATGGTCAGCTAGAAAAAAATTCTTATTTATTTATTCATTCAAAATAA
The DNA here is from genome assembly GCF_028021215.1 of Eschrichtius robustus. Taxonomy (NCBI): domain Eukaryota; kingdom Metazoa; phylum Chordata; class Mammalia; order Artiodactyla; family Eschrichtiidae; genus Eschrichtius; species Eschrichtius robustus. Next base: position 60,985,258 of record NC_090826.1, read on the forward strand.
ACCATTCATTCATCATTCTTTTATTCAATAAGCATTTACTGGATACAAAAACTATGTACTAGGTACTCTACTAAGTATTAGCAATATAACATTAAGCAAACGTCTTGGGTAAGGATAGTAAGAAGTAGTCTGGCACAGGCTGAAACAAAGAGATGACGACAGGAGATGAACTTGGAAAGGCAAAAAGTAGATAAACAATGAGTAGCCTTACATACCTTGCAAAAGACTCTGGATAATAACAGAATATAAAGTTCATCATACAGTGCAAAAACTCAAATAAGCAACTGCACTGGGCAAGTCCTCATATTTCCTTAGAACAATGTCCTATAGGTTTTTTGGTGTATATAAATTGGCAAGAGGGCTGTAAAAAGAAGGCTCTACAACTTATTCAAAAAGAGAATGTAACTGGGGATGCTTCTCCCTCACGCTTCATCCATATTTTTAAAAGGAAAAAGAACTGCTTCAGATGAAACTATATTAATAATTCTCTGTAAAAAACATTTTACGCCTAAATATTCATGTTTTTACAAATTGTCTTTTCTAAAAACCAAAGAATATATAAACAAACAAAACAACACTTACTTTCCATTTTCAGAAGATATATATTCTTCCCATGTAATAGTGTTCTGAGGAGGAGGGGTAAGGGACTGTCTTCGAATCGGCTGCCAAAAAATAACAAACAGAGAGGGGGAGAGAGAGAGAAACAGAGACAGAGGCCAAGAGGGAGGGAGAAAAGAAAATTATATTTTTTAAAATATAAAATTAAAACATACAATAAACTATAATCTACTTAATCTCTTCAATATAATGCTTTAAGACGTTATTCTGAGATACTTCCATGGTGATTTAAGCTCCATCAATAATATTTATTATCATTTTTAAAATCTCAAATGAAAAGAAAAGTGTCAAAGTAGTAAAATCCATTCATTCAATGTCTTTTTTGTTCGTTTGTTTTGTTTTGTTTTTAATTTATTTATTTTTGGCTGCGTTGGGTCTTCGTTGCTGCGCACCAGCTTTTTCTAGTTGTGGCGAGCAGGGGCTACTCTTCGTTGCTGTGTGCGGGCTCTCACTGCGGTGGCTTCTCTTGTTGTGGAGCATGGGCTTCAGTAGTTGTGGCACGTGGGCTCTAGAGTGCAGGCTCAGTAGTTGTGGGGCACAGGCTTAGTTGCTCCGTGGCATGTGAGATCTTCCCAGACCAGGGCTGGAACCTGTGTCCCCTGCATTGTCAGGCGGATTCTTAACCACTGCGCCGCCAGGGAAACCCCATTCGATGTTTTAATCATCTAAAATGTCCCTGGCATTACGCTAGATGCTGAACGTGGGAACTACAGAGAAGTATAAAAACTAATCCTGACTTCACAGAGTTTACAATTCAAAGTTGGAAAGAAGAAACACATACAAACATGAATAGTTAATCAGGAATACAAAGTATTAAATGATTAAAGATCAAATGAGCTTACAAAAAACTGAGTAATACAGGGGTTCAGAAAAGAAAGCAGTTTTCTATAGACAATAAATCGACACTAGGGGATTGAGGCTCAAATTTAAATGAAAAGAAAATAAAAAGAATATTTTGGACAGAGAGAATTAACAGTGAAAACACTAGATTGATTTGAACTAGGGAGGAAAGTTCAAAATGGAGATCAACAACAGTGGTAAAGGTCATATCAGATTTAAAACTTACACCTCATCTTTGTTAACCAAGAGCTTGGATCACTATAGGATGAATTGGCAATAAAGAACTAAGGGAGTGGCAGTAGAAATCGAAAATTGCTAAGGAGAAACCAACAACACAAACTGTAGAGCAAAAGGGCAATAAGTGAAAGACACATAAATAACAAAATGAATAGTAACACTGGGAGAGGGTCCCATTCAGAGAAGTATAGTTTTGGATATAATGAGTTTAAGATGTTAATAGGCAGCATATTAGAGTTGTTAAAATCAAGGATTTTGAAGACACAAAAATGAGTTGGAATCCCACCCAGCTCCACTACCTGGTAGTTGTGTGAATTGGGCCATGTTATTTATATTATTGTCAATTTAACTCACCTGCAAAATGGGAATATGACCACCCAACTCATAGTTAAGAATTCAAGGAGATAGTGTATGGAAAAGCTTAGTGCCTAGCACAGTATAAAGGATTCAGTAAATAATAGTAACTATTTTATACTGGGGAGTTCCTAGAGGGCAGTTACAAAAAGAAAAGGAGAGAAATCATATTTAGAGATAATGATTTAAGAATTCTCTGACTAAATGAAAAGTAATAAAACAGAGGACTGATGACTGAGTCCTAAAAACTACACAGATTTGCCAGAGGGGAGGGCGGAGAGGACAGAAGGGAGCCAGATATTAATCAATAAGGGAAAAGAAAAAACCAGAGCATCAAGTATCAAGTATCATGACAAGATGCAAGACAAGTATCATGGAAGTGAAAAGACTGTTTCAATATCATAACAAAGACTTTAAAGGGAAAGAAGCCTGAAAAAAAGGCCATAGATTTTGTTGGTTAGAAATCATTGATGATCTCTGAGTAGCAACAGAAGAATAGGGGAAGAAAGGAAACTAACAGTTTTTGAGCATCAGGCAATATGAAAGATGACGTTCTGCCCTTGAGAAGTTTACAAAGAGACACACAGGAAGTAGATAATTATAATCCAGGATGGGTGTGCTATGATAGAGGGATCAAGAGGATGGCATAAAAGCACTGAGAAGAGGTTTCTCTGACCTAGACTGGGGTAGCCAAAAAGATGTGCCAGCAATGGTGGTTCCTGGTGGAGAAGTCTAAAAGAGAACAAAATAACCAAATGAAGGACATTGAGGAAAGTACAATGGTGAGAAAAAGCATGCTGTACTGGGAAACTACAAGTGTGGTGCTATTTTTCCTTTCATGTGTAGCATACATGAAGGAAAAATAGCAAGATACAAGGTAAGAGGGCAAGACACAGAAGAGAAAAAGCAGTTTGAAAGGGTTTTGTGCACTAAGTAGATTGTATTTTACTCAGAAAGCAATGGACAAATATTTTGAGCAATATAATGTTTTAGAACACAAACGTTGGAGCCAGACTGACCAAATCCTGGCTTTGCCAATTACTAGCTGACTTTGGACAAATTATTTAACCTCTTTTGTCTCAGTTTAGTCAACTACATAACCTCAGAGGGTCATTGTAAGGATAAAACTGGCTTGTTAACATAAAATACTTAAAATAGTGCCTGACACATAGTAAATATTCTATACATTTTAGTTATTGAGGCTTTACATAGTTCAATCTATTTCAGAGAGGTCATTCTGGTAGCAGTAAGTTAGGAAGCTATCTCAGTAATCCAAATGAGAAATGATAAGCTATTTCAAAATGGAAGAAGAGAAATAGATTCACGAGATCTTTAGGATTTTGTAATCGATTAGACACAGAGGTAAGGAAAGCTAAGAAGTCCAAGGACAAATTTCAGATTGCTGGTTTGGGTAATGGTAGTAGATAATGGTGTTACCACTCAGGACAGAAAATAAGAAGAATGAAAAAATTGATCAGATTTAAACATACTAAATCTTAGATACCTATGTTTATCCAAGTGGAGGTAGGCAAAATACTATAGATCTGGTGATTAAAAGACAGGTCAGAATTGAAGGTATATATTGGGTGACAGTTACTAGTGTTTATGTGGTAACTGAAGCATCAGGTATGTATCTAACAATGAGACATTAGAGAATACTAATTGTCTACTCAATCAATAGTCTATCTCCTGTTCTTTGTTGTAAAAGAACCTCCCTACCAATTTTTGGCTGGACACATGACTTCCTAGATTAAAGACTTCTAGATATCTTTACAGCTAGCTAAATTAGTTATACCTAAGTTCTAACCAATGGGATTTGAGCAGTGATGTATGCAACTTTTGATTGGGTACTCAAACAGAACAGGCATGTCCTCTCTTTCTTAATTACTATTAGGAATTATCATTCCTAATGGCTGGAATGCTAAACAGGTAATAAAACATCGTATACCATGTGAATGAGGGCCAGATCCTAGAAATGGTAGAGAAATAAGACCAAAAAAAAAAAAAGGCTAAAGTCTGAGATTAACTCACAGAGCAAAGAAACCATATAAACTCAGATTTTTCCATGAGAGAAAAATAAACTCCTGTCTTGTTTAAGTTACTGTTATAATCAGCCAAAATTATATCATAACCAATACTAAATATGATATATAAAATGTGATACTACACACAATAGTATGGCATGTGGCAATGGCTATTAATAGAATGACAAATGGGCTTAATAGGTAGTGACTGTCATAAATATTGTGGCAAAACATTAGGTAAAACAGTGTCTTGTGATCCTGCAGAAGGCAGGCAAGCTAATAGAAGCTGTAACAAACAGAAGAAATGACTGAAAAAATTTACCACTGATGCTCCAACCCAGAACCATAGCAAAGGTTAATCACACCTCCACCCAAATCTCTATCTAACTAAGCAGATCATGGTCAACTTCTCTTTCAGAACACTGCTTAAAATTTGTCTACTCTTGCTTCCAGTCTATTTAATACCTATATATATTTAATACCTGTATATACATTTGGCTATAACTGATGTGTTTTTATATATATATATATATAAAATCATATATATATTACCATAGTAAAGACTTATTTTCCTGGCATGATTAGATAATGCGGCATGTCATATAAGTATATTTTTTCAGGTAATAAAATTCTCTAAGCAGTTTCTACTATTTCCAGTAGAATTATTTCTAAACTATACATTATACATTCCCCATCTTAGTAGAGACTGTAATGAATCTAATTTAACCTTCCACTCACTGAGCACTTTACTTCATCATTATGAATATCAGTTATTATATTTTAACAAGGTCTTTCTTAGTTTATGTTTATTCTAATTGATCCTTTGTTATATACTGATACTCACAGCTGAACCCATCAGTGTTCCCACTATACTGTTCCCATAACTATCTAATGAAACAGGAAGACATGAAGGCTGCCACAGGACACCAGATGGCTTTCTAAGTTTATTTCCCTAGGTCAGTAGGCTCTGTAACTAAAATGACATCAAACCTTTCCTACATAATTAAATGCAAACTTTTAATGCTTTGAAGCATATAAGAAATAGTTTTGATTTATTGCTAGATTTGCTGAATTCTAATATTTTATATGGCAAAGGTTTCTGGAAGTTTAACACATTCATGTATTTTATATCTATATATTCTTATTTTGATTTTATATATTAAAAAAATACATAATCACTAACAGAGTTTAACTCAATATTCTGTATATATAGCTGACATACAATTAATGCTTTTATCAATGACTGTCTAAGGTATAAATGGGGCATTACTCCCCCCTCCAACAATAATTGGTTAGAACAAAGTGGAAAAAAGCACCAAAAGTGGAGGAGCAAGTATCCATAACTTAAGAATTTCTGAGCACTTAAATTTTACTATAAAAAATATTGTCAAATATATATACTAAATATTAGAACTGTCTGGAAAGGAGAGGGGAAAGAAGGAGTAGGCATGGCAAAACTAGTTAAAAGGCAAATAATTACTTCTAAGTGTTACCTATAAGCTATTTCTTATAGAAATTAAAACAAATATTTGTCTGAAAAAAAAAGGAAACTCAAAAGCTATTCATTTAGAATAAAGAACATAAATTCATTCTGAAAAGGACATACATTTTTAAGAACTGAAATTCTATTAAAATGTGGCTTTAAAATATAATATTTTCAGGAATTCCCTGGTGGTCCAGTAGTTAGGATTCCACGCTTTCACTGCCAAGAGTGCAGGTTCAATCCCTGGTCAGGGAACTAAGATCCCACAAGCCGCACAACATGGCCAAAAATATATATCTATATATATAATATTTTCATGTCTTTTGAAAACAATCATAATAGTCATACATATTTTCTAGGTTCTTGAAATTTTCAATAATGTTCCAAAGCCAAAAACATGCTTTTTACTAATATGATCTATATGCATCATTGAAAAAAACACCACAATACTGATTTTTACTACATTTACCAATAGCAAGGTTCTCTCATTCCTTTTACAACTTCAACTTCACAATATTTTGAAAGAATTGCTAAGACGTGTTGAAAATCTGGATACACACAAAGAAGAGACTTTAACAAAGGCAATCTAGGAAGCAATATACTTAGACCAAGAACAAGAAGAACTTGGGGTAAAGGTCCAAGAATCAAAACCCATCTTTGCTACTTATAGCTTTGTGACTTCAGATATATTAATTTCTTTAAACCTCATTTTCCTTTCTATACAATTGGGCAATGATTGTTATCTCATTAGGTCATTGTGATAATTAAAAATTAAATGAGATGATATATGAAAAAATACTTCACACAATGCCCAGGAACTATTTCCTTTGATCTGATCAGAAGTCAGAAGCTTAATTATTTAATTCATATTATTTTGTTTTATTATATAGGCATCTGGGATTAAACTATGTTTTAATTTCAACGTGCCAAACTATACGTGATTAAAATGTCATTTAAAGACCCCTTTACCAATTCAAGTGCATCAAGTTACAATCTCTGCCCTAAAGATAAATTTGTGTACTCATCCCAAAATGGTTTGCTGCCAAAATTAAACAAAGGTAGCAATAAGCATCACCACAACAAAATCACTTTTTTAAAAAGAACTGTTATAAAATTTAAATCACAATATAGTCCAAAGAAATAGTCTTTATGTCTGGTTAACAATGGGAAACGGTAGCAGCTTTGTCAAAGATAAAGCTCATCGTTCCCTCTCTTCAATTCATCTCCATTTCTATTTCCTGAGCATATCACATCCTATTACCTCCTACTGATCGAGAGATCAGCAAATCCCAGGAGGCTTCTGGAAAAGAAAGTCTAGTGAGGCTCTAACCCAAGGACAAAAGAAAAATGAGGACTGCAAAGAGGATCTGGCAGGAAGGGGACAGGCTCACACTAAACTGGATCACGATTTTAACTTAAACATTTAATGTGGATTCTTAAGCACTTTACATCCTATACTCACTTAACTAAACTATGGTTGAGTCACTCAATACATAAACTTTCTAAACATTAAAATAATTTTGCTGGCACACACAGTATCACCATGAATTAGCTGAGACTTGGCATACTATTCTGAAAAGTTTGTCTATCCTGAAAATGTAATCTGGCACAATACCATAGGGGAGAGGCTAAACATTCAAGGAATTCAAGTCTCCTCATAGTAGCCTTTCATCTTTTTCTGACTGTGACTCACATTTTACACTATAACACAGCAGTCACACATATGCAAGTAGACACAACATACACCCCTGACACTATTGTTTCATAAAGTAATAAGGACCCATACTATGTGCTCTAGTTTTTCCTTATTATCTGAATTTAGATTCTACTTCAAAAAAAAAAAAAAGTGGAGGTCACAGCCCACAAATTGAATTCATAATCCACTAAAGGGTCCCAATCCTAAAAAACACTGCTATAAAAAATGTAGTAAAATGTTAACATTTGGGAATCATTTTTTTTCTGGTTTTAAAATCTAAAATTGTTAAAATAAAAAATAAATGTAAGAAACCCTCCAATTCATCTTACTAGGGAAATAAGATTATAGAGCCAAGTTACCTTGTCTCATATAGCTATGTATTTCCTTGATTTCCCTCCCCTTTTCCTACTGTCACACAATTCTTTGCATGTACCATGTTTTCAATAAATACATACTGAATAAAAAATTTATGGGAAGGTATAGGCTAGAAATGACTTCATAAAGTAGGTAGATTTTTAGCCAGGTCTTCAAAGCAGCAGCAGATTTCAGCTGGTGAAATAGGAAAAAGAATATATGCAAAGGGACATGGATTAAAAATTAACACCAGGTTTCACGCTTACAAAACGATTTTAATCTGTTTATTAGTGAAGACTCAAAGTTCAAGAACAGGTTCACAAAAAATCACCTAAGACCGTATCATAGAAAAATAAAAGGTGATACATGGTAAACAAAGCCTATGAGCATACTTATATAAACTCACTGAATGCCAGGAATGAAGTCTATCTCCTCTCTCTTTAGAACATTATAAATTAAGAAAAGTAAAAGTTATACCTCAAAATTCTGCTCCATTATGTTTCCACCTTTACTCAAACTCTCCATAATGGCCTTATTTCGAAGAATATCTTCTTCACTGAGATGTTCTCTTCTTTTTCTTGATTCTAAAACAAGTCCATTCACCAGATAAAAGTCGGCCAAAAAGTTTCCTACCCTTTCCTAAAACAAAATCAAATATTTCAAAATACTAAAGTTTATCTTAGATTTTTTTTAAAGTTTCAAAGTAATACACAGTTTCTTCATAAACATATAACATTTAGATGTAAATAAAATATTCCTCTGGTACTTGAAATTATCAAATTATTTTATACATTCTATTAAGCTAAAAAATACATAAAATTACACATTTCAAATTTATAAAGGAAAATTTAAAACACACAAGATATATGGTAGTTAATCTGCAAATGAATTAAGTCTAAGTAAAAACAACACATAGTATTCCTTTAGAATCTACTCCCAAGTAGCACAAAACTATCTGACAACTTAATTTAGCTAATAGTCAAATATCATGAGTTACAAGGAGGGGTCAGGGATAATTAATGTTCCCATTTTATAGATAGAAAAAAATGGAATAAAAAGAAATAGTCTTAGTCACATAAAATTTTCTAGTACAACTAAAAGTAATTACCTGTTCCAATATTCTCTAACAGGCCCAAACTTCAAGTTACAGTTGCTTGCTTCTTTCAACAAAGGGAGAACAACCAAGTAGTTTTGCTCATCAATATAATTATGTATTTATATTATGGACTGGGGATAGGGAAACTCAAATGGATTAAAAGGACATCAAGAAAAGAGGGCTCCTTCAACATTAACCTTCACCTTTTTTCAGACCCACAGGTGGTCAGAGTTTGAAATACCTTACCTCAAAAAACATGATCAGTAATTTACTGAAAACAAGCTTCCCATTTCTACCTGCATGCAGATCACTTGCTCTCCTCTTGCTGTTGTTTTCTGGCATTCCAAAACTAAGTGTTTATTGTTGCTTCCATTTCCACCTTGCTTTTGGTGGCTTCTTTACCAGTCATTAGAAAGCAAGGCATTCTGTACCTGTTTCTACCTACAAAATGGGAACCATAAGCATTACTGACTCCCTCCTTACCTGTCAAAGATTTAAGAAGATCACCTAGACACTCTTCAAGAGCTTTGAGCTGCTTAGCAGTAGCACTAGATGAACAGCAGCTTCAATTTTTATCTTCTCTTGAAGTGATCCTTCTAATGCTGTCCAGAAGAACAGAGTACAAACAAATAAGACTTCAAGCCAACAAATGGATTGCAATGTAGGATCTCACAACTGGGAATCCTATAATGCTACTTGTTGCCAAATAGGCTTAGAGAGGAAAACTGATGAACCTAGATCTCACAGTGAGAATTTTTCTGTGGTTGGGAAACACTCAAGTGATAATGATCAATTTTTGAAATCTTATAATGAAAAAGCATTTATTAAAAATAAATCATATCGATAAAAAAATTTAAATGTATATTCCCCATAATCCAGCCATTCCATTTCTTGCTATCTATAAAAGACAATGCAAAGGCATGTAAAAGGATAGTAAACATAACATCATTTATAGTGGGAGAAAACTGGACACAAATGTGTGTCCATCTAAATGTCCAAAAATAAGAGACTGGATAAATAAATTACAATATATCCATACTATGGAATACTATGCAGTTGCTAAAAAGAATGAAGTAATACTACTGAAAAGAAAACACTTCTAAGACATTGGGGGAAAAAAAGTTGCAAAACAATAGATAAATTGACACTTTATGAAAAATAAACCTATCAACAACTAAAGCTGAATATTATTATAGATAGATATTTATGTACATAAAGCATAAAGAAAGGTCTGGGGGGATATACAGCTGGATAACCTTCTGCAAAGGACTCTGGGATTGTGAGTAGTGGTCAAGGGAGATTTTTCAGCTTTATGTGTAAGACTGTGTGGTGGTTAATTTTATGTCAGTTTGCCTAGACTATGATGTGCAACTGTTCAAGCAAACACCAGTCTAGATGTTGCTACGAAGGCTTTTTCTTTTTTTTTGGCTGTGCTGTGCAGCTTGCAGGATCTTAGTTCCCCAATGAGGGATTGAACCCAGGCCACAGTGGTGAAAGCACTGAGTCCTAACCACTGGACCACCAGTGAATTCCACGAAGGCATTTTTTAGATTAATTAAAATTTACATCAGCAGACTTGAAGTAAAGCAGATTACCCTCCATAATATGGGAAGGCCATATCCAATCAAATGTAGGCCTTAAGAGCAAAAGACTAAGGTTTCCCAAAGGAAAAGCAATTCTGCCTCAAGACTGCAAGACAGAAACCCTGCCTGAGATTCTAGCCGGCAGATTTCAAACTCAAGACCATATCAATTCTCCCCTGAATTTCCAGCCTGCTAGACTGCTCTACAAATTTCAGACTTACCAGCCTCTACATTCACACAAGCCAATTCCTTAAAATAAATCAACCTCTCCCTCACCTTTCTCTCCTTCTGTCTATAGGTATATATACATCTATATGCAGATATATACACATACACAGAGAGATATAGAACTCCTACTGATTTTGTTTCTCAAAGAACCCTGACTATTACAGGCTATTTTTGTCTTTCTAATGAGGATATATTCATTTCTACTGTGTGTAATAAAAGATAAATAGAATTCTTAAAATCTTGGCCCTTACCTAATGTGTTACTTATCCTTGACTTTAAAATTTTATAAGATGCTTCTTCATACATCCAACTAAAAACTGTTTGAATATATTTTGAATATATTATATTTGAAATATTATATATTATATAACCTCTTGCTGACAGATGAAATGGGAATTATGGAAAGAATTTACAATTCACTAATGGGGAAACCGCCACAGAGATTTAATTTAATTACAGTGTTGTAGAAATGTAAGCTTATTTAATTTTAGTCAAATATATGGAATACTGAGGGACAGATACTGCGTAATAGTTTAAAATTCTAAAAGAAGAAAGAAATAAGGTCCAGGGAAATGAATTTTAAAGTATATCCTTCTTTGTGGTCTTCCTAAGAAATAAAGCATTAGAAATATAATGGAACCATATTAAGACACTGCTCCCTGTATAATAACAAGGCCACCAACAACAAGAATATTTTTCAACATAAAATTCAAATGAACTAAACTTTCTCTCCTGGCTTCTGTAAGAATATCTTCCAACTCTGTGACCAACCAATATAATTCCCTATTTGGATTCAAGAAGAAGAGAATAAACTACTTGAAAACAAGTAAGATACTTCTTTCTACCTGCATTTCCATCACATTACTTTTGCAACATTAAATACTAAACAATTTTTAAAGTGTAAAAATCTCGATTTGCACATACTGTTTTATCTTCCCGAAAAAGCCATCCTGTTTGGGCACGCGTGAAAGAAATTGATTTGGTTGATAAAGTTGCAGAGTAAATATCGCTACTCATTAAAATGTCAACCTCTTCTTCTGTTTCCATCTCTGATTCCTGGGGTGGGGGCAAAAGGTAAATATAAGAATCTAGGTTTTCAAAGGTTATTAGCGCCACATATGAAAATGTCAACAATTAAAACGTTACAGATTTCAAAAAAACAAAAAGGACCAATTCTAAAAAAATGTGAAGTGCTAGTTACTCTAAAAACAATTACAGAAGTGTAAACTTCATATAACTAAATAAGTTAGAATTATAACTAATTATGAATCTAAAAATACAGGACACATAAAAAGTGTACTCACACTCTTCCAGATATGTAATGGAAACAATACTAGATTACCTATTACAGAAGTACAAAGTATGCAGAGTAATTGTAAAAGATTACTTTAAGAATTAAGTAGACAGGTCTGAGACAAAATGCCGGTAAGAAGGTTTTGTTTTCTTTAAGTATAGATGAATCTTACTTTAGTTCTTTTTAATCTAAAGACCCACCACTATGAGCCTTTCTTTCCCAATAGTTTTAAGTGGAAGGAAGGAAGGGAAGGAGGGAAGGAGAGAGGGGATAAGGAAGGAAAGAAAGGAAAGGCGGCCACATGGGATCTTCTCTATACACCTTATAGAAAGAAAAGGAATCCATAAATATCAACCCATAATTTCCAAACTCAATTAGCAGCCTTGCTTCAACATATTCCCCAGTGCTGGCATATAATAGTTGATTGATAATTATTTTTTAAAAGAGAAAGCTTTGTGCTTGTTTCAGGGACAGAAAACTAAGAGACCAGGTACAGAAGAGTAAATGAGTAGGTATTAGACGAGGTTCTATTCTAAATATAATAGGCCAAGAGAGATTCTCTGATATTTAGGACCCCAGAATCCGAAGAAAAGAGGGAGAAAAAAGGCAGAACCTAGAGAGTTGACTGGAAAATGAGAACCATCCATAAGGTTTACAATAACTAGAGGCTCTATTTTCCCTACCTCCTGATTTCTAGATTCTCAAGAGGCCCATTTTCTATTTGTCACCACAAACTTTCACCCAGATATAGCCCATTTCCTTCACCCTTACAAGTGAGGGATAGAAAATCTTGACATTAATGCTAAGGCTGTAACAGGTGAAAATGTATTCCTGGTAAGCCAAACGAATTCTGAACACAATTTCCTAAAGAGAAATTTTGACCGGCATAGATTGTACAGAACTGTTAACCATCATGATGTAAATATATTACAAATCAATTAGGATTTTATGTACTAGCTTGGGAACAACACTATATACAACACTACCTATGAAGAAATTTGCCTTAAGTTTCAAACATCCCAATTTCAAATAAACTTTTGAAACATAACTCTTCTATAAATCATAGACTATCTCCTAACCACATCATTGAAAAAGACCTGTTGTTAATTACATTCATTCAACAAACATTTAATGAACAATTATTACTTATATATACATATTAGGATAAAAAACAAGTATTCCCTGCCCTGAGGATTATTGCTCAAAATCTAGCATTTCTGTATTCTTTTAGACATAAAATACACACACGTATACCCTAAATACCAGACCACTGGTGATCTCATTGATACTATAACATCAGCTAATACTTACACTACTAGCCTTAATCTCTGGCTTCTCTTTTAGTACTATCTTTCCAACTCATCTATTGCCCAGTTAGCTATCCTGCTGTTATTTAAAACATAAGAATTCGAATTATTTAGTACATATATGAGAGTCTAGAATAAGGGTCAGCAGACTATGGCCAGCAGTCAAATCCAGTCCACCATCTGTTTTTTAAGTAAAATTTTATTAGAATATAGCCATACTCATTCATTTATATATTGTCTATGGTAGCTTTTATGTTAATAACAGCAGAGGTGAGCAGTTGTGACAGAGACCATATGACCTGCAAATATATTTAAATATCTAAAATACTGACTCTCTCCCTTTACAGAAAGACTCTGCCAAACTCTAACTAGAATGTACTGATGCTGTATTAGGTACCAGAGACTACAACTAAAAGAACCCCAAACCTCTGAGAAGTTTAGCCCAAAAAAAGAAGAAAGCCATAGAGACAAAAACAGCATTAGAAGCTCTATGGTACCAGATTTAGTGAGAACATCAAGAAAACAATGGTCACTTGGCAGATGAGGAAGTAACACTAAGTAGGTGCCCCACCAGGGTGAGGGAACAAGAAGAAGGGTATCCCCAGAATTGGAAACAATATGAACAAAGGAATGAAACACTAAATAGCCTGGAAAAAATTGCAAAGAGTTCAGCATGAAGGTATCTATGATAACAGGGTAAGAAAAAGGCTGGAAAAGTGAACAAAAGCCAGGTCACAGAAGGAACCATGGCATGCTAAGGAACTTGGATTTCATTCTTCAGGCAATAGGGAACTTTTAAAGTGTCTTTAAGGAAGACAAGTGTCATGAATTTGTTTTCAATGTTCAACCTATCTCCAATATGTGAAATAATTTAAAAGCAGACAAGAAGGGGGCCAGGAAGATCATTTACGAGACTTTTGTGACAGTCCAGTTGACATAATGAGTATCTAAATTATGGCAATAACAACATGAATAAAAAAGGGATAATTATAAGACATGAGGGAGACAAGAATAACCACACATGTTCTCTAATTAGGAAACGTGAGAATACAAGAAAAGATGTCAAAAAAACCCTCCAATTTTTCTCGCTGAACAGAGAATGATGTCAATCACCAAAGGAAAGAAAATGGGAGAACGGGCACCTTAAAGGGAAAATAATGAGTTAAGTCTTAAATAAGCTAAATTTTGAGGTACCTAGGAGACACACACGATATCCATTAGGCATTTAAATAGATAGGTCCCCACTCAGAAGATCTGAGTTACAAATATATACTTGTGAACTATCAACTGATAAGAGGTAGGGAGAGCTGTGGGAATGGAAGAGATTATTCTGGCAATTTGTAAAAATGAGAACAACATCAAGCGCATATCAATATTCAAGAAGAGAGCAGAGAAAAGGAAACAGGCAAAAGAGAGTTAAGAAGGAGATATGGGAAAAGAACATCTAATGATCAAGGTCAAGTCATAAGGAAATGCAAATTTTAAGAACTGAGTTACCGATAATAGCAAATACTTCAGAGAAGTCTATATAAAGAGAGGGTTGAAACAAATACACTGATTTTAGCAACAGATTCAATGTGAAGGTCATCTAAAACCCCAAACCTGTTTCCTTTTCCAAATGCCCCAATTCTGTCAGTGGCACCACCATCATTTACTCTGTATTGTAATCTGTTCAGTGTGCAATAGCATCATGCTTAAAAAAACAAGGTACATACCTTAACTTAAAAATACTTTATTGCTGGAACTTCCCTGGTGGCACAGTGGTTAAGATCCGCCTGCCAATGTAGGGGACACAGGTTTGATCCCTGGTCCAGGAAGATGCCACATGCCGCAGAGCAACTAAGCCCATGAGCCACAACTACTGAGCCTGTGCTCTAGAGCCGTTGAGCCACAACTACTGAAGCTCGTGTGCCTAGAGACCGCACTCCGCAACAAGAGAAGTCACTGCAATGAGAAGCCCAAGCACCAGCAACAAAGAGTAGCTCTGGCTCACCGCAACTAGAGAAAGCCCGCACACAGCAACAAAGACCCAACGCAGCCAAAAAATAAATTAAAAAAAAACACACAAAACTTCATTGCTAAAAAATGCTAACCATCATCTGAACCTTCAGCAAGTCATAATCTGTTTGCTGGTAGAGGAGTCAAAATATTTCGAGAATTACCAAAATGTGACACAGAGACACAAAGTAAGCAAATGCTGTTGGAAAAACGGCACCAATAGACTTGCTCAACACAGGGTTGCCACAGACCTTCAATTTGTAAAAAACGCAATATCTGTGAAGCGCAATAAAGCGAAGTATGCCTATAACCATAAAAACACATATTTTCCCCTCTTCCATTCTCTCCCTTTTCCAATCCATCCTGCATACTAGCTGTGTGATCTTAGTGATATCATTTAACATTTATAAGCCTCAATTTTTTCATCTATAAAATAGAGACAGTACTATTTAGACAGGTTATTTTAAGGATTTAATAAAAGAGCTTTAAAGTATTTAGATTATAGTCCCAGTATGCTGGCATTTAATGCTTAATATATGATAGTAATTGATATACAGTTGGCCCTCCATATCTGCAGGTTCCGCATCTGCAGAGTCAACCAACCAGGGATCAAAAATATTTGGGGAAAAAAATATTCCAGAAAGTTTCAAAAAGCGAAACTTAAATTTGCCATGCAGGCAACTATTTACAAGGTATTTACACTGTATTTACAACTATTTACTTAGGCTTTACATTGTATTAAGTATTATAAGTAATCTAGAGATGAATTAAAGTATATGGGAGGATGTGTGTAGCTTATATGCAAATACT
Source organism: Eschrichtius robustus (assembly GCF_028021215.1). Taxonomy (NCBI): domain Eukaryota; kingdom Metazoa; phylum Chordata; class Mammalia; order Artiodactyla; family Eschrichtiidae; genus Eschrichtius; species Eschrichtius robustus. Next base: position 61,001,180 of record NC_090826.1, read on the forward strand.
ACACCATTTTATATAAGGGACTTGAGCATCTGTGGATTTTGGTATCCTTGGGGATGCCTAGAATCAATCCCCCGCAGATACCAAGGGACAAACTGTATACTATTAATACAATGCCACTATCCATAGCACCTAGCAGTGTCTAGCATTTATTAGGTCCTTGATAAATGTTTGAGGAAGAGAGGGAAGGAGGAAAAGTCAAAAAACTATTATATATAAGATTAATTCATTTAAATTACTTTTTGATCATATCAATACCTTGTTTAAGAATCTATGACTCTCTATTACCGACTATAACAGATCCTAAATTATTTTATCTGGCTGTTAAGGCCTTCCATAAACCATGTTCCTATGCTCAGTAAGAGAAACCTTCACTGCAGTCAGATAGATTGCTTTTCTGTTTCCCAAATAAACCATTCTTAGTCCTACTTCCCTGACTTTACTCATCCTGTTTCCCCCACAAGGAATGTCTTTTTTTCTTCTCTTCGAATCCAAATCTTCCTTGCTCAGTGCCAGTTCGGAAACTATTTATTTCAATAGTACACATACAAGGTAACGAAGGTCTTGTCAACAGCTTTGACAGTAGGAGGGTCTAATCTAAGAGATGTTGAGGAAGGGGGTAACAAGATGTGGTAAACGTAAGGAAAGGAAATGGTGAAAAATAAAAGCCACAGTGACAAAACAAAATATTGACCTAAAAACATTTGTAGGGCTATCAGTGATATATATAGATACTAGAAAAGCTTTTTCTTTGGTTTATAAGCATTCAGGGAACAACGGATATAAGATAATGGTGAATATGGTCTCTCAAAGGTCGTTGTGGAGGCAATTCCAACATGGAGATATGGTGTTTAGAAGCGGTATAATTTTGTACTTTAAGAGTGAAAAGACGGAGAAAAGAAAGGTGGCCAGAGAGTTGGGAAAAGTAAAACGGTACAGACAGAGAGCCAAGAGAGGTGTTCATATTAAAGAGATAGAGATGGTTCACAACAATAAAAGAAACTAAGATAGGAAGATAAATGGGGACAGGGTCAGAACAGGTTCAACAAATGAGAACTATGAGAAGTTAGAGTTTATTTAACTAGGAGATCGTCAGTGAATTAAGAGCAAACAGACTCAGTGGATTAGTCAGGATAGAGAACAGATGATAAAACTTTTTTAAAAAACTAGAGGTAAGAAAATGAAAGCTTTAGAAATGAACCATCTCAATTATGCCTTACGCCGTTTAAAACAATTACACCGAGGCTTGGTTGCATACACAGACTTCTTTTTTTTTTTGGCCGCACCCCGCGGCATATGGGATCTTAGTTCCCCAACCAGGGATCGAACCCTCACCCCTTGCATTGGAAGGTGGAGTCTTAACCACTGGACCACAGGGGAGGTCCCTACACAGACTTTTTTAAACCATTTACAGGAATACTGATAAGACAACATGCTCACCTCATGGTGTATTCGCTGATAAACTTTTTGTTCATTGTCTAATACTACAAAAGATTCAGAGGGTGCCGCATCCCCATTGAAAATGAAGCTTAAATCCCCTCGTTGGCACTTCATGTCAGTAAAGTCTATGAGAGTAGTGTCAAGCCTGTGAAAGATGGATAGATGAGAAATTCTGACAAATAAAATTTCAATAAAACTTCATATTAATTAAACAAGTTTTGCTCCTTCTAAACTCAAACCAAGATGCTAATACCATATTTCAAAGTCAAATTTATAGATAAAAGTTAAATTTAAAATATCTCATTAAAAAACACCAAAAGAATATTTAAATATATATTCAATTTTATCTATATTTCATTTTTCTGAATATATACTTCATTAATCCAGCAAGAAGAAGGTTGTTTCCCCATTGTTGATGCATTTCTCTAACTGTACCCTTATTCTCTACCATTTCCTATACTGTGGCTACTCCATAAAAGTTACTTCAAGGGGGAAGGGCAGAAAAGGAAACCAGACCTGTCTAACATTCTGTGATACCTTCAGGACCAAGTTGCTACCTCAGCAGAGTACAGCTGACCCTTAAACACCAGGGTTTGGGGCGCTGACCCCCATCCCCTCCACATGTAACTTCACAGTCGGCCCTCCGTATGCACATTTCCACATCCTCAGATTCAACCAACCTTGGATCATGTAGTACTGTAGTACGTATTTCTTGAAAAAGATCTACGTATAAGTGGGCCCAAGTAGTTCAAAACAGTATTGTTCAAAGGTCAACTGTATATAAGAGAGGTATAGCCATGGATGGACCACATTCTTAGACTAAGGACTGTGTGTCCACAGTCTTGTCCTTATGACCTGCATCTATGCTTATGCTTGATACCAAACCTTGCTTCATCCTTCAACTTGATAAACCATTTAACTTACTCTAAATTCTTGGCCTTTCTGCTTGACTTCCCAGATTCAGATTAGTATTCTTTTTCCCAGCATTTTCTTTTCCAGCATCTCCACAGCCTGAAAACATTATGGATCGTTCCTATGGCAAATATTAATGGACTCACACATTTGTATGTTTGTTGTGCTCATTGTAACCAAGACCTGGCATGGTCGACCCAGTGGGTTGGTCTCAAATAAAATCTACAAATCACTACTTGCTGAAATTTGGGAGAATAATGGAATGGAAAAGTTCACAAGTACCCTGAAGCGCTTCAATCTTGCACAAGGCTTTGCAGGAGATCACCACATCAGCATATCTCTGACTGATTGCTCAAAACACAGTACTTAATCTAAGAAATAGGTTCTCACAGCTGTTAAGAGATGCTGATCATGCCCAAGGAAACTCCTTTAAGTCTTTGTGAGAGATCCACCTGGCTACTGAGTTTCTAATGCAATATAAGAACTCATTACTTCGTAGGTTTTTCAGTTCTCACCATAGATAAGGCAATGTGAGTGGGCATTTTTGGTTTCCCTTTATAGGAAAAGCTGAAAAATGGAACGTATTTCGCATGCTGCATCAAAAGAATAACTAGGGTTACATATAATTTATCACCAAAACTAGTAGTTTTTAAAGGTGAAGGTGATACTGTTAATAATTTTACCAGGACAACAGAGGTGAACAGGGAAATAGGGTTATCCTATGTATAAGAGGCTCTTTTCTGAGCCATATAAAATATACACACCCCTCAGAACCGAATAAGAAGTGAAGGTGATACTGTTAATAATTTTACCAGGACAACAGAGGTGAACAGGGAAATATGGTTATCCTATGTATAAGAGGCTCTCTTCTGAGCCATATAAAATATACACACCCCTCAGAACCGAATAAGAAGTCCTAAAAAAAAAACCAAGTCACCAACTCCTATATGAGTGAACTCTACCTGCTGCTTTACAGTTGAATTCTAGCCCCTGGTCCACTTCCAGTGGCCTGCTACTGTACTACTGGTGCCGGTACTACTAAACATATCCTGTTATTGCTTGTACATGTGGTGTAAGAGAAAATAATGCCAGTAAAAGGGGCTTATCCCCTACCTCTATAAGATGTGGGCTACTGAAGTCTCAAAAAAGGAACAGATCATTTTACATGCGTGGCCTATTTGGACTCCAAGCTTCAGCTACCAGGGAACTCTATACCCCACAAAAAAAGAAGAAAAGGGTCAGAACAGTCTTTTGCCTCCATTCCCTTCTTGCCCATCCTGGGTGAGAGTAGTAGTGGGTTGCAAGGGGTGGGGGTAGGAATAGTGAGAGAAGAGATGTACAGAGAGACAGAGAGACAAAGACAGACTGACACTGGCAACATTTGAGCCCTTAAATCTAACTTATCATAATGATATAATTTATAATATAATTTTTATATAATTTATCACAATGATATTTTAATGTATTAACTAGTCCTTGGCTTTCAGCTTATAAGCCTAAATACTTTTAATTTTGCCATGTAATTCACCATGAAGAACAAAAAATTCTTTATACAAATGCAAAGATTTGAGTAGAAGATGTTCTGTTTCAGATAAAAACTTGAAAAATGCCCAAGTAACAGTGAAAAGGAAATAGGGCCTACTCGAAATAGGAAGAGCCTGACTGAGAAAGTTTGCAATGATTATCTTAGTTAGTGGTTATATATAACCTCAAAATTATTAACAGTGAAAATATTTGTTAGTATTCTCAACAATAAAGTTGCCCACACTTTCCTATTTCTACTAAAGTATTAATTTCTCTTTGACAACAAAGAAGAAACTTTTTCTTTTTTTTGGCCACATGGCCGGCAGAATTTTAGTTCCCCGACCAGGGATCGAACCCGCGCCCTTGGCAGTGAAAGCGTGGAGTCCTAACCACTGGAACGCCAAGGAATTCCCAAAGAAGATACTTTAAATGATCACATAGCTGTCATGAGATACAAGTAAAATTCATTTGAAGTGATGTTTAAAAGAACTAATCATCTCCTGATGTTTAAATTTGAAAGTTTATATTTAATGTTAACAAACTTCTTTTTCTTTAAAATAATTCTTCATCTATGCAAAACACCTTTGCCATACATCCTAAACTGCAGCTTCTCCATTAGTCTAGTAAACTTTGTTTGATAACTAGCACTTTGAACCTGTCACATTTCTCCCTCAACCTCGGCTGCTAGTAAGTCCCAGGTTTCAGAGTCTTGCTAAACTGCAGTAGCTTCCCTTAAACTACATTCTTTGACACAATTATTCTCTCTCAGCTTCTTATTCTCATGTTTCTACCTTAACCATTTTGTGGTTTTTTTATCATCTATATTTATTAGGTAATATGCATCATGTCATTTACTTTTAAAAGTCACATATAAATGCAAAACAATTTTTTAAAAGAAAGAAGCTCCTTTTCTCCTAAATTTAAGAATCAAACAGAACTAAAACTAACCTTTACTTAAAGTAGCATATGGAAGATAATACTATTCTCCCAAGTTATCTACTAACTTTGGCAAGCATTTTTAAACTGATAATTTTTAAGCATTTTTAAACTGATAATTTTTTGATAACCATAATATATTGTTAACAATAGGCTACTGAATTAAATCTACATCATTATCAAATCCTTTCCTAGTTTTTTCATCTATACTTTTCTGTATTTTCCAAGGTTTCTATAATGACCATGAATTTAATGTGCATGAACACTTTCATCATCAGAAACATCTGAGAAGGTTATTTTTAAAAACAAAATCACAGAAGCTTCTACCTTAATAGAATTTTGCTGGAGAATAATGACCCTAGAACTTACTTCCATCTAAAGATTATCTCTTCATTATAATTCAACATATTGAATAATAAATCTCATAAAGAGTTGATATTTTAAAATTTCTGCCTTGTGACATGATAAGATCTGACAGGAAGTCAGAGAGGTCCTGGCTCAGTTATTAATTTGCAATATGCTCATAAAAATCACTTCACTTGTCAGAACATTCTAATCTATAAAACGAAGAGTTTATATGAGATAACCTTTTAAGACATCACTAGTTCTAGACCCTTACATACTCAAATTAATATTCTGGATTTTTATAAGATACAGACATGTAAAATTTTATGTATATATAAATATACTAATAGATATGAATATACTAAAAATTGGCATATTCACCAGCATTATATATAGCTTAGATATATATAATTTATAAATATACCTATATTAATAGAAAGCTAAAGAGATAATGATAAAATGCTGAAATAAATAAAATAAATAGATTCCCTGTGAGATCCAAACATCAATCTTAGTTTTAAAAGGAAACAGAAGAAAATTAAAATTAGCCTTAAAGTGTTCACTAGAATGGATAGATGACTGAACAGATGAATGGCTAGAAGCATGGATGGGTAGACAGGGGAGGGAAGGGTTGGAGAGGGTTGGAGGGAAAAAAGGACAATAGTTATGTCCTCCTTATGTGTCCCTTATTCCCTACAAAGCTAGGAAGAGGGAGATGACCATCTTAAATCTTCTTAGTGTTATATCATGATCTTCACTCTACTTGCCTTCCAGATAGTCTATAGTTAAATAGTAATACCTTTGTTTTAGTCAAGATTTTATGCCTTTGGTTCCTTATCTGTAGTATCTCAAAGGAGATAAAATATTGTGAATATATTACAACATGTTATAAAATACTACATCCAAGTATAAGCTATTACTACAAAAAGAAAAGCTACCTCTAAATCTCAATTATCTGTTACTCAGAAAAAAATCAAATCACCTTACCTGATATTGATACCTTGTTTGTATATTTTACATGCATCAGAAGGCAGAATTCGGGAAAGTAAAGGCACTGTGTTTGTAAAAAGAAAAGGCAAAAAATAACCACCTAAAGTTCTGAGAGATGACCAATTTTTTAATTAGAAGAAGAGTAATGTAAACATTTTGCTATTTCACCAAAATTGTAATAATTTCCTTTAAAATAGTATTTTCCACTTAAAAATAATATACAAAGCAATTTTGAGCAACTTCAAATACCTACTATTTAATTGTAATTGCTGTACGGTTCATCACCACCCCCCACCAAACACATGTAAGAGTAGCAGAGTTGATATAATGCCACTCTTGGGTACATATTGTAGGATATTACTGTAAGTTAGAAAACGATGCCCTGTGGTAACTAAATCCTCCTGAATGGGTAACCAGATAAGCCTGGATCCCATCTGATCCTCTAAATATAATTGGATTAAATACCAGAAGAGTAATACGTGTAACAGAAAAAGACACTTTTAGAGCTAGACAGTCGAATTTGAGTCTGAATCCCAAATATGTGGGTTACTTAAGCTCACTGTAGCTCAGTTTCAAAATCCATAAAATGCAATCATACTATTGACTTATAGATTTCTACATTCCAGTGTTGCTTACATTCATATCACAAGCTATATTCTTATAGCTTTTTATTATTTATTATCTGCTATATTTTGAGGAAATATGAGTTATTCTATGGATAAATAAATCTACATAACAGGCTATATAATTAAACTACCACATACCAAAAAAAGAAAAAATGTGAAACTCAAAATTCTTGAAATTAAAGATTACATCACATGTACATGTGTATGTAAGTGGGTGTGTGTATCTATGTAAGATATATTACATGTATTATTTTACAAAACAGTGTTTTAAAAATGGGTGATAAATCAACCTGGGTTAGAAAGAAACAAAGACTTTGGAGAAAATTAAGGGCTAGTTTTTTAGTTAACTTTTTCAAAAGCATCAATATTTGCTCATTAACATTAAAGGTATACCAAATATAAAAATGTCTTTTTTAAATACTGAGAGGTCATTTAATCCAAAATGATTTCCAGCATTGAAGACAGTTTTCTAGACTTTTTATTTTATAAAAGCAAGAAAATTTTACGTCCAGAGGGAATATCAACTAAGAGTTACCCTGGTCAAAGAACATAAGAAATCATTTTCTGATAAAATTTTTCCTTATATGAAACAACAGAAGTTTAGAAGATTAATAATGGCATAAATCTACGTAAATGATCAAAGCTCCTCTTTCATGCTTATTGAGATCCAGTTTTTATGTCCTTAAATATTTGGTGTAGCATGAAAAAGATGATTACAAGAAGACAGCATTCTAACAATTTAAATTTAACTGATTACATCTTTTGAAGTAGTATGGTAACCTATAAAAACAAAACTTAGAATCACATACCAATACCCATTTATCAAAAATCAGAAAAGGAGGAAGAGAGGAATGTAGAAAAAAAATAAGAAGCTTGGGGTTTGACAAGCAAAAGTTAAAAAAAAAAAAAGATATCATTGAGAAAAAAAGATTTTAATGCATTCCAAAAATAAAGCAATTTTCATTTTCCCAATTCTGTGATGACTTTTTCTTCCCCCATGTAAACTGAACAATTAGGCTGTCTATATCTTAAGTTACCTCAGCATAATCTGAGAGTCTAACACAGTACTCCAAAGGCAGCATAATCCTCTGAACTGAAAAATGGGAAGTCTCAAATTTTAATTTTGGTTTTGCTATCACTTACTCCCTGATTTTAAGAAGAGTTTCTAGGTCGAATGTTTTCCATCTATAATATGCAAAAAACAGTCCCAAATACAGGATGGATATTCTGTAGATTATGAGATAAAGAAAAAAAACTATTAGTTTTTCTGTTGAAACATGCTATATACACATAATGTTAAATTTGTAGTGATTATAAAATTATTTAACACTTTACAGTATCTGAAGGGCTTCCTTCAAAAACATGACTTCATCTCATCTACACCAAAACAAAGGCTTGAAATAGGTGGGGCAGTTATTATTATCCCCATTTTTAAAATGAAGAAACTGAAGCTCAGGAAAGTTATGTGATTTGCCATGTCAAACAGTTAGGAGCCAGTACTTCTGATTCCAATTTAAAGCTTTTCCATACCTAAAAACTCAAGCTGGAATAATTTAGTCACCTTCAGACTTGCTATTAACCAAGTCTGAGGCTATTTTCAGCCAAACACTGAAGGAGAAAGAGTAGAGTTTGTGGGCTCCACTACCTCTAAATTAAACTTAATGCCAGACCTCAATATTTCTTAACTTCCCCTTATTTCTGGGTTGCCTTTTTTTTAAATATTAGGGGCTTTAACAAGGGGAGGAACCATGCCTAAACTCTGGAAAAAAGCTTGATAATCAAATCAAATAATAGAGATTATCCAATTTTTTTAATCCGAAGTGTCTAAGCTAAATCTAGCCAATGAGTTTAGTTTTTAAAATTATAGCTGACATCTAACCATCAGGTGCTAATAATTTGACATGAAATCAGTAAAAACCTTTATCAACAATGAAACAGATGGGCTGACTTTTTTGCATCAAAGTCAAGTTCTCAAAGAAGCAATACTTTAAACAAGTACCTCAGTGGTTGCATAATGAACTTGATTATGCAACATTTATAATGTGTTTATAACTATAGATCATATGCACAATTTCTAGAGTAATTACATCCATTTCTATTTCTTCATGTAACTGAAATGTCACTTTTAAAATATTTTAGAACATTTTGCTCAGCAACATAAAGTGACTATCTTAGAATTCAAACCACTAACAATTACTAAGACAATCAATTAAAGAGCCAGTACACTCAAGGGACAACCTCAGTTTAGGATCGCCAAGAATGACTGGGGTCTTTACAGATAGAAAAAAACAGGATGAAAAAACAGTACTCAGGCTTTAGACCAATCTAACTTAGACCTCTTTTATTATACAGTGCTATTACAAACCTTTTTTTCTCTCAGCATTCTAGAACACTGGGACTTCTGAATAATTTATAGAGCATAAAGGACTATCAGAGTTAACAAAATCATGTGTGATCTTTTTTTTTTTTTTGGCCATGACATGAGGCTTGTAGGATCTCAGTTCCCCAGTCAGAGATTGAACCCGGGCCACAGCAGTGAAAGTCCAGAGTCCTAACCACTAGGCAACCAGGGAACTCCCTCATGTGTGATTTTGATGGGGCCAAAACTAGCCTGATGAGCTAAAGTTGTTAACAATGTTAGAAAAAACTGATTATATTTAGGGATTAAAATTTTACATTTAGAGATTAAACACTAGAAAAACCTTAATCACCCATGCTGTACAGTATTATGCAGCTATTAAAAAAAAAATGAAGTACTTCCTCATGAACTAAAATGTAAGATACCTATGATATATTAAGTAAAAGTGACAAAATGCATAATGATATAATAGTATGATCCCATTAAAAAAAAAACTAATGCTGAGGCTATATATACATATATACATTTATATTTATATATATGTACATACACACACGTTTGTAAGCATTGAAAAGAGTTTGAAATATTCATATGAAACATTAACAGTGGTTTCTAGAGTTGTCAGTATCTGATTTATTTTTATGATTACTTTATGATTTATTTTTATGATTATTTTGGTGATAATAAGCATTCAAATATCTTTAATATCATAAAGATTAATTCAGATGCTTTAAAAAACACACATAAGCACACTATATTCAAACCTATATATAGATTACATTAAAAAAATGTTTAACCCAAAAGTTAGTGGTTTGGATAGTTGTTTACTTAGTAAAGTAAAGGTCACTAGGATCAAACTTCCTATTTGGACACGAAAGTTTTCTCCCTAAGTAGACTCATGTTTAAAATGGGGAGGAGAGAAAACTTACCTTGCCAAGGTAAATCAATAAATGACTGTAAAATATCTAGGAATTAACGTCTTTCATAAATAAGTGGAAGAGTGTGCAACCAAATAGTATGTTAAAACAGTGGCTATAAAGTATGCAATAAAAGCAGCAAATGTGATTGAAAGATGACAAAACATACAAAATCAATTAATGTTAACCAAATTCTTCACATTCAGGGATCTAAATACTATATGTCAAACTTCCCTAAATTCAGTAATCTAATAATCCCATAATTATTCTTCTCTTCCCTCTGAAAATTCCTTATATTAAATTATTATAATATTTGAACCGGCATTTTATTTAAAAAAAAGAGAATTTTTAATCTTAAAAATAATAATTATGAAAGTTACTAACCAGGTTAGGATAATTAAGTATTACTATAGGGCTTTATAGCCATTACATTCAACATGATGAAAAATATTTTAATTTCCTTAGGGCAATATTTGTTATGTTAACATTTCTATATAATAGTTATATTTGTACTTGCATTTCTGCATACGTACATATTTTATAGTAAAATATAGCACAGTCTTACCCCAGCTTTGAAAATCCCAGTGAAGTTCTAGATAAAAGTCACCTAGCTGAGAAATGAAATATGAATAATTATTGAATGCACACCTTCGTTAACAGCTCTTATACCTACTTAATATTTTGCTTAAAAAAAAAAATCTGTTATCATTAAAGGTCTATAGACAGGAATAGGAAATAATTTCAATGTATGGAGTTGGAGAAAGAACCAAAAAATATATATGGTTATTACTTAAAATTACATTACAATAGCAGACATTACTACACATATCTACAAAGGAAAACTCACACCACTCTAGATTTTACAAGAACGTTTTAATCACATAAGAACATATCTGAAACTGACAGGCATTTAAATTTGCATCAATAAATATTCCATTTCGCATAACAATAAGTAGTATTGTAAAAATAATAACTTTAGAAGTGTTATTAAAAAAATGAGTAACTTCCAAAATGATTATTGTGTAGGCTCATAATGGTCTAATAAAATCACCCACTGCAATAGAAACTTTTTTTCTATAAAGTGATAACACAGGTTTACTAAATCTGAAATAACATGTCATCATATGAGATCTATAGAGAACGTTTTTATTTCACAAATTAGAAGCTAAACATCAAAGACTATAACTGTTCAGGGAACTATTAATCAAATATTGTCAAAAAAATTTATCCCTTGAGACTTCAAAAACAAAGCATACCTAAAAGGAGACATAGTCATGATGATATATCCTTCTCCCACAGTTCTTTCACGCATCCAAAATACAGAGGAAAAAAACAACAGAAAACAAACCTCTCTCCCTTTCTGTGCCAGCACACCCAGCTCTTAACATCATGAAGTAGGACAGACAAAAAGAGTTTTGTTACATAAAGAAAATGCAAACTGCTCCTAAGGCAGTAGCACTTCAGCTCATAGAAAATCTTTCAATCCAAAGGACAAAGGAAAACTACTGCCATTAATTATGACTTACCTCCTTTTTTCTTAGAGCTCTTACCTAATTTATTGAAAGCAATAATTCTTTATCTGCCATCTAAGATCAAAGCAAATAATGCTTCCCATAAGATTACACATCATAATCAGAGTATTTTGTAATGTCATTATTGCTTAATTGAGGCAGGATTTTTACCATTTCTTGACCCTTAATAATTAGTGAGAAATTAAACTGTATTTTTAAAATGCTTAAAAGTAACTTGCAATTTCCTTTAGTGCAAAATCAGCAAAGAAATTTAGCCTACCTCTTTCAGGGCTTTTAATAATCGAGGTCGTTTTTCTTCAACACTTTCCCTGGATTGCTGCTTAAGCTTCCTTAAAAGAGCTGTAACTAAAATTTAAATTTAAAAAATTTTTTTAATTTAAAATAAGTTTCACCATGCTAGATTGCCAATTACACCTCAATAAAAAATTTATGAAAAACAATTTCACCATGCTAGGAAACACCACTGGCTTATTACACAGAGATATAATATAGATACTGTGAATAAGTTAGAAAATACCTTTAGCAAAACTGTTATGATCCTCAAGGAAAACTGAAAACAGATACCTCGACATCAACTTATTCATACTAGTTTTGCTAGTTTTTAACCATCAGTAGGCTTTATGTGACTGAATCAAGATTACCAATCTCAGTCAGATGATGCAGTGTCCTGTTGTCAACACTGATCTAAAAGATGATCTCAAAGGTAGATCTCAAAAATCCCACTGGACATTATTTTTCTAAAAATGTAATTATCTGCAATTGTTACCAGTTGCATCTGTTCTTCTTTCACTTGAGGCTGTACTCTCACATACCACCAACACAGCATAAAATATACTAAAATGAACCCTATTCTATCTGTGAAAAGAACTTCTGACTCTAATAAAACCTGAAACCCCTCAGAGCGTCTTCTCAACAGTTAAGAGATGGAGATTTAGACAAATTGCCTAAGCGCAAACCACAGCATTACTACTTATTAGCTGTATAAACATGGAACACTTAATTTCCCTAAACTTCAGTTTCTTTTTTTCATATGTCAATTAAGAATAAAGTGAAATCTGCTACATGGAGTTACTATAGAGGCTCTATATAAATTGCTTACTACTGTGGCTGCAATTAGGTAAGTTTTGTTTATTAGAATAAAGGTCTAAAATTAACTAGCAAAATCAATCAATCCCTAACATTTATTAAAATAAGGGAAAATATTAGCCTTGAATGAAATAAGATGAAAAAATGTACAGAGGGGGGTAAAATGTATACATCAATACATGCTGATTTCCTCCTGGTCCTGTTTTCATATACATATATATACATACAAACAAATAAAAATACTATTATTTTTACTATTTTACAGTATGCACTCATAAACTACTTAATGCCTATGTGGAATACAGAAGTATAAGGGAAGTATAAGGTTGGGGGAAAAATAATGTGGAAAGAAGACAGTAATAAAAGCTTATTAAATCAGATTTGTTTTGTCCACAAAGGCCAAATTAGGAAAAGCTCAGGGAAGAATATGAGAAATAGTAGAATCTACACTTATTTTTAACCACAGGTCTAACTTTAATCCCAATGTATTTTTAAAAGTCAAAAATCAAAGAGCAATGTTTAAATTACTGAAGGTCTTTTGGGACAGAAGAGAATGAGACCTAAAAGTCGGGAACATGGGACCTAGTTTCAGTTACACACTAGCTCTGTGATCTCGGTCAGCAGTTCCCAAACAGAAGTCTACATTTCAGTGGCCAACTGTTCAAGTTTCCAGTGATATGCAGCCAAATGAAAAAACTGGGAACCAGGGTGGATTTTTTTCTTTGTAAATTATATTCTTTTTTTAAATTTAAGGACTATTCTTTCTACTATTTTTGGTTTCAAAATGTCTTTTTTTTTTTTAATGAACTTGTGATCGCAGAAGAAAGTACTTTTAAAGTTCTTATATGCTAAAATGAAAAAGTCAGCTACTCTACATCAATCCTTAAATAAAATTCTTTTCTGGTCTATAAAATCCAAATAGTGTGAGAACCAATGACCTATATAAACATTAGGGTTCTTTACAGATTCAAATTTATATGAATCTGGTTAACCTTCATGTTCATTATAACTTAACTTTAATATCAAAGCGATATTACCTAAATGTAGTAGAATTCTTTTTATAATTCTTCTCCACTATAAAGGCAAATACTTTAATAAATGTTTATTCAATCTACCTTGCCTTCAAATTCAAACAGACCCCTGCTGACATAAAGAACAAAAAGAATTAATTTCCTAAATAGAAAAGATATCAATGAAAAGCAGAAGTCATATAGTTTCCATTAACTAAATATACTGTAATTGACTGAAGACATTTAGTGAATAGAAAATTATGTTAAAATGACCAAACATTATTAAAAACGTAGTGACAACAACTATATATAGCATAGTAATGTATGCAAAGAAATTCCTGTTCTATGAGACTTCACATTAAAAATAACGTCACCTTGTGGAAGCAGAAACGAACACTCAGAACACAATTAGACAGGGACTTCCCTGGTAGCGCAGTGGTTAAGAATCCGCCTGCCAATGCAGGGAACACAGGTTCGATCCCTGGTCCGGGAAGATCCCCCATGCCGCGGAGCAACTAAGCCCATGCACCGCAACTACTGAGCCTGTACTCTAGAGTCCGCGAGCTACAACTACTGAGCCTGTGTGCTACAACTACTGAACCCACGCGCCTCGAGCCCGTGCTCCGCGACTAGAGAAAGCCTGCCCGCAGCAACGAACACCCAAAGCAGCCAAAAATAAATAAAATTAAACAAATAAATTTATATAAAAAAACACAATTAGACAAAATTACCATCATTTTGGGGGGAGGGTCAATATTTGTACTCCCATACTGTAAGAATCTTATTAACAGTGATTGATAATGAAAATAAAATCAGCTTTAGAGGATTTGGATGATATTAGACAGAATTCATACAAAGGCTCAAATGAAGAACTCCAAAAAACCACAACTAATTTAACTTTCTCTTTCCTTCTTCTCCCATATAGAGTACTTTTAAAGTTTTCAGTTTTTTGTGTCTCAAGTTTTTGGAGCTACGCCCTACTGCTCCAAGTATTACTTAAATGTGTATCTTCTGCCTTCTACTTCCATCTGTGCTCCAGTCTAATTATCTCCTACTTCTTACTTGTACAGTTCCACCTGCGTATACTACAGAAAACTCAAATTCAACAAACCTAACACCAAATTAATTAAAATCCATACTGTTCTTTTTCCTATTTTCTGTATATCAATTAATTAATGAGATAGCCATTAATCCATGATAAAGGCTTTGGAATTACTCTGAATCCTTCCATTACTACCAGTATCCAAGAGATAATCAACCACTGTAGATTCCTTCATTTATCTTTCTAATCTATCCCTTGCTTTTCTAAATACACTGTTCTTCTTTAAGTCAAGTTTACCACATTTGTTCTAAAGATTGTTTTTCTAAAAATCTCTTGCCTCCCTACTCAATTAAACAGTCTTCGGGCTTATCTAATAATGTCAATTCCTGCTTTAAAGTCTTCTGAGGTTTTACAGTGACTGAAGATTGAGATTAAAACCTTGAAAAGCACATAAAGCAGATCTCAGTCAGTGTGGCTCCTTTACCATCAAACTTCATCTCTCAAAACTACCCTTCACCCCTTCACCCATGGTTGCCATGTAGCCTCATTTAGGGAGCCACACTGAAATATACATTGTTCCCTAAAACGTGCCTTGTTCTTTACATTTCCATGCTTTATATATATTCTGCTGTCATAGGCTAGAATGTCCTTACCCACCTTATTAACTCCTAAAATCCTTTGAGACTCAGCTTAAATAAACCAAACACCTTGCCAAAACTGAAATTACTTTCTCCCTCATCTTTTTTCCTCTTAGTACTTTGTGAATACTTCAGAATGCTGCAGAATATTCATTAGTTTCTCTCCCCCAACTAAGATGAGTTCCTCAATGTCAAAGCTAATTGCACATTCCTACTACGTTTCCAATGCACCTGATATGTACTTAAGAGACAAATAGACAATCCCTACTCTAAATGAAGCTTACTGCCTAATGAAAGTGGCAGGTAGCATTCTGGCATAGTATACGGGCAGAGAAAGCTTCCTTGTACTTGAACTAAGATCTGAAGAATTATAAGGAGCTGGGGCAGAAGGGGAAGGATATGTGAATATGAGAAACTGAAAAGCCAGCAGAGCTGACATACAGAAACCATGTGGAAAGAACAAGATAAGGGGGCTTCCCTGGTGGCGCAGTGGTTAAGAATCCGCCTGCCAATGCAGGAGACACGGGTTCGAGCCCTGGTCTGGGAAGATCCCACATGCCGTGGAGCAACTAAGCCCGTGAGCCACAATCACTGAAGCCCATCCACCCTAGAGCCCGTGCTCCGCAACAAGAGAAGCCACCACAATGAGAAGCCTGCGCACCACAATGAAGAGTAGCCCCCGCTCGCCACAACTAGAGAAAGCCCACACACAGCAACGAAGACCCAACGCAGCCAAAAATAAATAAACAAAATAAAATAAATAAATAAACAAATAAATTTAAAAAAAAAAAGAACAAGATAAGGATGGAGATTAAAAAGTGACATTATCATACTAGATCTTATAAACCAAGTTAGAGATTTTCGTCTTCATCTTAAGAATAAGAATTTTTAAAGGGTTTTAAATAGGAAAGTAACATGACTAGAAAAAGAAACTAGAAGAAAATATAATAACTCTCTGGGTGAAATTATTTCCTTTTTTTCTTCAATAATTTCCTAATTTTCTACAACAAATATTATTACTTTCTTAAAAGAAAAAAATATTTTAAAGTTTTGAACATCTCAGTAGAGTTATAGTAAATAAAAATCCTAATATAATACTTTTCAGAAAAATGTTAATTCTTGATTAATCTCAAATTTTCTTTGCAGGTTTAATTTTCTTTGTTCTAGGAGCCAGAAATGAAAGGATGAATAAGAAAACATATTCATGACTTGAGTTCTCATAAAGATTATATCATCAGGATACAGCGTAGGGAAAAGACATTGAACAGTTATTTAGAAGTGTGCTGTGTGCTGCAAAGGAAAATAATGGACCACTTTGAAAACATATAAGAGAAGTTAATCTACTTAACGAGTTGGGAAAAGAAATATAAAGTTGAGACCCAAATGAAGAAGACTGCCAGTTCCTGATAAGACTGCAAACCAACACAGACTGCTATTTCTTTCCCTCCAAACTAACTTTTAATGTGCTACAAAAATAAGACAAGAGGCTGATAGAATTCCTAAAACTACCCTAACATAAATATACCACAATGAAAATCTGTATAAACTATGAGTAAGTCCTGGAGAGACAAAAGACAGCTAGGTCTCAGTATAGATAAGAACTGGAGCCACCAACAGTCAGGGATGGGGTGCAGGGAACAGACAGATACAGGGAGTCAAAAGGTACCAACTTCTAGTTATAAAAGAAATAAGTCATGCGGATGCAACGTACAGCATGTTGACTATAGTTAACAATACTGTACTGCATATTTGAAAGTTGTAAAAGAGTATATCTTAAAAGTTCTCATCACAAGAAAAATAGAAGTACTGTAACTATGTATGGTGATAGATGTTAACTAGATTTATTGTGGTGATCATTTCACAATACATACAAATAATCAATATGTTGTACTACTGAAACGAATATAATGTTGTATGTCTATATATATTTTTACTTAGGTACACTTATATATATAATATATATGGTAATTATATATATATAAAAGTCATGAATAATTCATATATAAGTTTGTAAGTAACTGCAAACTTCTCATAGTATGGAAAGTTACGATGAATGACAAATATCTCAAATGCATCACATCATATTTTTAGAACACATATCAACAATAGTAATTTATATTGCTTACTCATCTGTCTATCTCCATAACTGATGGCTTCCGCCAGCGGGCTCCATCCCTGAGCATTTTTCACCTTTACTGGAGCATTGTGAGCCAAAAGTAAATGGGCACATTCTGAAACATAAAATGGTGGTAACATCAAACATCATGCAACTCTAAATTTAAAAATCATGTAAAAATTCAAGAAATCAGTTAATATAATAGATCTATGATATAAGTACTATACTATAGAGAATTAAATAATTTTTAAAATCCCTCTGTATCTAAACCAGTTTATTTCAGATCCTTAGATTCAAGAAGTATCTATTCTATTACCTAAAAATAAATTGGATCTCTCTGCAAAGAAACTATTATATTCCCTAATAATTGTTCCCAAGGGTATTTTGAGAATGTTTCCATACTATAAAAGACAACCCAAGAAACTCAAGAGTAATTTACCTAAAAATTTCTACTATCTAATAAGGCCCCAAAGAGGATTTGTAAATCTGCAAGGTCAAATGGAAAGCTCATTATTTATTTCAGGGGAAAAAAAAGTATTTTCAAAAAGAATCACTAATGTTTCCACAAACCCTTATTTTTCAAATTTTACAATTTGTTTATTTCAGAAAAAACCAAAAGGGACAAAAACTTGTTTATGACTACAAGGACAAATCTAGACAGTCCTTCTAGTAATCAAACAAAGTCTAAGGTATACTTGACTCACCATCCAGCCCAGGCACAGTCACCCACTGAAACTTAAGGGGAACACTGAAGACTGTGCCACAAGTGACAGAATAATTACATATAAGAAAAATCTATGCTCAGGACACAGTTCCCAAGCCACTGGATTTTTCTTTTTTCTCTTCTTTTTTTGGGGGGGTGGGGGACCGTGTCCTGCGGCATGCGGGATCTTAGTTCCCGGACCAGGGACCAGGGATCGAACCCACGCCCCCTGCAGTGGAAGCATGGAGTCCTAACCACTGAATTGCCAGGGAATTCCCAACACTGGATATTTTAGGATGCACCGAGGGATCTCTGGCCTCTTGGATCTTGGCTGATAAGTTCAGGGGTGGTGGGTATAAATCATTGCTCTCAACGTTTCCAGTTATTCATGGGAAAATTAATGTACATAGTACTTAATCAATGGATTGTGTGGTTTCAATTGTTTTGTTTATATAGTATTTACTGTTCCCAACTCCAGTGGCTGGGGCATTTACAACATTTAACACTGAGGATACTTGGTAATCTGAACCGAGTCTTAAAATAAGAACATAATATATGACAACATGAATAAAAGTTTTCTACAAAAGAAAAAAGAAAGTCTAAGGTATAGACACTTGTATACATTGAGGAAATTTGTTTTTAATTCAAAATAAGAAGCATATTAACAGGCAAAAAAACATTTGAAACCAAGGCTCATGGGAAATTTAGGATGGCTATCCAACCTAAATTCCCTAAATGAATGATTCATTCATTCAATCAGTCTTTTAGCAAATATTTACCAAGTGCCTATTATATGCCAATTCTAAGTACTGGGTCCTGGATATAAGTAGTGAGAAGAAAGATAAGATCTTGCTATCAGAGAGCTCCCATATTAAAATATAATTAAGTAAACTAATAAATAAAAAAAGATAATGATAAGTGCTCTGAAGGAAATAAAGGTGTTATGACAGTTGTAATGTAATGCAAGTGAGCTGAGGTGGAGGAAGAATGGCACTGTTTTAGCACTATTCCTAGTAATAGAAAGAATATCTACATTAGCAGGAAATTACATTAGAATAAAGTAAAATAAATACAGAGATTTCACAAAGGTGTTTAAGAAAGTCTGCTAGTAATATATAAGAATATATGTACATGAATGTTTATTTTAGGATTATTTATAATGCAAATATGAATATCCATCATGGGGGAATGACTGACTAAAGTATGATGCTTCTATATCCCTGGACTAATAACATGCAGGCATTTTTAAAGAATAGAGTCAAAAGGACAAAGGAGCCACCTGAATGGTCAGCCACTGGCCAAATTTGAGAAACTGAGCATCAAAAAGAAAAATGACTAGTTACAACACATTAAACAAAAAATAATTGATAGGCCCATAATGACATCAAAAAATGAGAGGACAATGAGTTCTCCTTTATAGAAGAATGGCTGCTAATAAATGTAGAAGAAATGATAAAACTAGGAAATCAGCAATAACGACAATGTAATAACTGATATAGGCAAAGGACCTCAATGAATGCTAAAGGCACTAGGTAAAAGGCTATGTGCTGGGAAATAGGATATTTACTTAAAGTATCATCCCAAGATTACTTAATAAAATGAAAAGTGTTCCCTTACAGTAGAGATATCTGAAGATTATCATCTCAATCAACTGATCAAAACTTAGTGGCAGTAATAGTGGGATAACTTAAAATTATGTTTCCTAATGTGATACAATATAAAGTTCATATGCCTCTGCAGTATTCTTTCCAGAAATGTTTAACCTGAATCTAATCAAGCATTGATACCTAATTTTTGATTCATAGAAAAAACAGAGTATAAGGAACAAGTTAAATAACATTATGAGAAAATAATCAGGCAAAACTGAGATGGGAGACATTCTACAAATTAACTGGGGAAGACACTTCAAAAAGTCAGGTACAAAGGAAGGGGGAAAAAAGGTGGGCAAACTTTTCTAGATTATCTGAAATAAACAACCAAATGTAATGAGTGAATCCCAATCAGATCTTGATTCAATATAAAACACCTATAGAAGACATTTTTAGAACAACTGGAGAAATCTAAATATGGATTGGGTATCAGATATTATAACAATATTATTATTTTTCTTAGGTGTGATAATGATATTGTGGTCATGATAGACAATGTCCTTATTCTTAGAGATGCATGCTGAAGTATTTGGTGGTAAAATGTCATGATGCTTACATCTAGTTTTCAAATGGTACAGCAAAAATAGTAAAAAAAAAAAAAAAATATATATATATATATATACACATATAAAACACTAAGATAAAGAGAAAAATACAGCAAATATGATAAAATGTGAACAATTATTGAAGCTAGGTAGAGAGTATTTGAATGCTCATAGTGATAATCTTTCAGTTTCTCTGTATATCTGAAATTATTCATAATAAAGCATTGAAAGAAAAAAATGAATAAAAAAGACAAATATTAAAAACAAGAATGAATTTAAGTCATCCCAATAGACTGAAAGAAATGTCTACATTGCACTGCTAAATCATATATCTGCTCAATGGAGAAGTATATTATGATCACATTTTTTATAAAGGAATAAATAAAAAACTACACATATGAATGTGTGTTTAGATACATACACACATATTTGTACATAATAATAAGCATGGAGAAGAGTATGGAAGAATACCTAGCAAGCTGTTAACATGGGTTACCACGTTTAATGGGAGAAGGGGGTTAATAAGGAGAGAAGATGATAGAGAGACCAGCTAAAAAGAATTTTTTTTAATATATAAATAAATAAAATGGACCCTCTAGAAGACCTAAATAAACATTTCTCCAAAGAAGACATACAGATGGCCAACAAACACATGAAAAGATGCTTAACATCAGTAATTATTAGAGAAATGCAAATCAAAACCACAATGAGGTATCACCTCACACCGGTCAGAATGGCCATCATCAAAAAATCTACAAACCATAAATGCTGGAGAGGGTGTGGAGAAAAGCGAACCCTTTTGCACTGTTGGTGGGAATGTAAATTGATGATACAGCCACTATGGAGAACAGTATGGAGTTTCCTTAAAAAACTAAAAATAGAACTACCATATGACCCAGCAAACCCACTACTGGGTGTATACCCTGAGGAAACAATAATTCAAAAAGACACATGCACCCCAATGTTCACTGCAGCACTATTTACACTACCCAGGACGTGGCAGCAACCTAAATGTCCATCGACAGATGAATGGATAAAGATGTGGCACATATATATAATGGAATATTACTCAGCCATAAAAAGGAACGAAATTGGGTCATTTGTAGTGATGTGGATAAACCTAGAGTCTGTCATAGAGTGAAGTAAGTCAGAAAGAGAAAAACAAATATCGTATAGTAGCGCATATATATGGAATCTAGAAAAATGGTACTGATGAACCTATCTGCAGAACAGGAAAAGAGACGCAGAAGTAGAGAACAGACTTGTGGACACAGAGGGGGAAGGGGAGGGTGGGACGAATTGAGAGAGTAGCATTGGCATATATACACTACCACGTGTAAAATAGATAGCTAGTAGGAAGCTGCTGTACAGCACAGGGAGCTCAGCTCAGTGCTCTGTGATGACCTAGAGGGGTGGGACGGTGGGGGTTGGGGGGTTGGGGGGGTGCGGGGTGGGAGGGAGGCTCAAGAGGAAGGAGATATGCGGATATATGTATACGTATAGCTGATTCACTTTGTTGTACAGCAGAAACTAACACAACACTGTAAGGCAATTATACTCCCCCCCAAAGAAAAAAATCAAACAATTAAATAAATAAATACATAAATAAATAAAATGGACACTCTCCTAAAGAAACCTACCAGGGGGGTTTATGTAAATATGTGTTTGTGTGCATAAATAAAGAAGTTGGGGAACATGAACATGGATAGATATCTACGGACTTTGTATTTCATGATAAACTTTTGAGTGAAAGGAAAAACATGGCAAAGTACTATATGCAGTGATTCAACTTCAGTAAAAACAAACTAAGCCCCTATATTACAAGGAGGAAGGTGTGCAAGGATGCCCACTAGGCTGTTAATGTTAATTACATCAGAAAAAAAGTAGGAGAGATGATGCTTTTTATATACATCTTTATACTGTATTATTTCAATTGTTTCATCAAGCATGTATTAATAACCTAAAAATCATTAAAGAAAAAATATTAATTTAAAAATATTAAAAAGGAAGATGCACAACAGTATCTAAAGCAATATACCAATTGTGTAAACTAAGGTATAGAACTGGTATGATTTATATATACGTTAAAGATGTCAACTGTTTTCTCATATGCCACAGACCTTGCCACAGGCCTTTCGCTCACATCACAACTCAACTGACGTAGAAGTGAGCAACTAACGAAAAGCCAGAAAATCAAAGATATACCATGATCTCTGACCTAGTCTCATACATTAAAAAAAAAAAACAAAAACACTGGAACAATCAAATGCCTTCTCTCAGCAACTGTAACAATGAATAATAAGAAAAAAAGGTAGTTAACAACCAGGCAGTAAGGCTTAAAAATGTACAAATGCGCCACAAAGAAGTTATGACTTGAGGAGTCTAAACAAAATGAAATTGTGATAAACAGAAATCACATATAAATATACCAGAGCTATACAGGTGACAAAATATAAAGAGAGTGAATGGGATAAATAGGACAGTTGGGAACAAAACAGAATATTCAGAGAGACCCTTATGAAAGTGAAAAATCATACTAATTCTAGACTTATTTCAGAACAAAAATGGAAAACTGCAGTTCCAAAAAAGACTGAGAATAAATTAAAAGTTGCAGCAACTGGTTTGAAGAATTTCTTCTGATGTCTAACCGAAAGGATAAGAATTAAAGGTTAGTTTTCTAGTTCACCTCCTAAAGATTCCTGAAATCTTTTAAGTATAATGTTTTTCTCCATTTCAATTCAAATCCATAGTTGAAAAACTTGCCAGCCAACATGGCGAACATGGTCAGTAGACTCAGCAATTCAGATAAAATCAGACTTCAATGGTGAAAAATAAGGTTATTCAGTAGGTTAAGATGAGTAAGAGAAGTAAATAAAGGTGTACAAGTCATAGGGTATCTCTCTTTAATTCAATCAACAAATATTTGAATGCCCTGGGAATTTTTACTGTATTTACAAACAAGTATACAAACAGAAAGTGCTCTTCAACAGTGAAGTCACTAGAGGCATAGTATATCTCTAAAGGAGAAGATAAAAGTGGCACAGATTGAACAATGGTATAATGTAAAATTGCTTTACAGAATTAAGTATAAGGTAGATGTTTTATCTTCCACTACGTGTTTCAATCTCACTCCTATGCAACCAAATATCAAAAATATTAAAAGGTCAAAAAGAAAAAAGCAAAAAAGAGTATTCAACTGGAAAAATGTACATGGAAAATTATAAATTGATCAGTATATTAATGGCTGTACCTACTCTACATGAAAAAGACTCAGGAAGAGCAAATACTGACATTATTTGCAGATCCTGAATCATCTAACCAAGTGTTTCCCAAAATATGTTCCACAGAATTCTAGTTTCTCAAGATACTTGTGAAAAAGAGAAAATACCAAATAACTATGGGGAACAATGACTCTATATCCAACAGAAGGCTCCAATTCAGAAGGTCACAATGAATATTAGCATATCAAAAGTTCTAAGAAGGTCCACAATAAAGAAAACTGCTTAAAACTTAGTAACTCACTATTTTCCAAATCAATTTGACCTGGAAACACTATTTTCCTCTAAAAACTTATCAATATCCAATGAAACTAATTCTATGAAACACATTTTGGATAGGCTGATACAATCCTATGATGAAACCTAACAATACCTCCACTGAAAATTAGAACACTTAGACCTAGGATGATAGATATGTTTAATTTCATATTCGAATCCTGGTAAATCCATATTTCTATTAAAGTGCTAAATTTAGAATAGCAATCAGACTTGGCATCAAATTAACTATATTTTCCACGAAAACAGGAGGGAAGCACGATGCATGTTAGCTAACTTTGATTTAGACCATTTCCTTTTTGAATGGTTCACAGTGAAAAGAGAGCAAGGCAATTCACCATAATAATTAGGAATCCAGGCTCTGGAACAAGATACTCCAAGTTCAAGTCAAAACTGCTACTTTACCCTGGGAAAGTTGCTTAACTTCTCAGAGCTAACTTTTTTCATCTGTAAAATAGGGATAATAATAGTATCTTCCTCACATGGTTGTTGTGTTAAATGAGTAAACATACATAAAGCACTAAAAAAAGCATCTAGCATATTGTAAATAAATACATTCCAGTTATTTTCTGAAGTTCTGATCGAATGTTCTTTGAAAGAAAGCATAAGTTTTAACTGGTCAAATTTAGCTAACTATATCTGATATCTTTTCACCAAGGTAGCTATACTAAAGATGACTATCATCTGCCCTGCCAATATTCCTGATAAACATTCTTCCTCTGTATTCCTGATTTCCTCTTCTACTCCCAACTCTCACCCAAAGCCAGCCAAGCTAAAGCTAATTTCACATGAGTAACTATATATCCCAAAGTCAATTCATGAGATTGCCAGTCACTCATCACTGTGACTTGGCTCGACATGAACTAGACCAATCAAACTTTTTTTCAGAAATTCAGGAACCTAAGAAACTGAACTACTTGGTGGAGAACACTGAAATCAGAAAGCCTTGAAGGTTTAGGAACCTAGAACAGTTATTTTGGGTCATGGTCAATTTCACTAAACAGAAAAATCAATCAAGAAAAGGGAGAATATTTTATATATATAAAGAAAGAACAGCAGATGCACCATAAGAGACAGACAGATG
Organism: Eschrichtius robustus; assembly: GCF_028021215.1. Taxonomy (NCBI): domain Eukaryota; kingdom Metazoa; phylum Chordata; class Mammalia; order Artiodactyla; family Eschrichtiidae; genus Eschrichtius; species Eschrichtius robustus. The sequence continues at coordinate 61,026,185 of NC_090826.1, forward strand.
ATAGATAATTGATAGTTAGATAGACAGATAGATGGATAGATATACATATCCGAAGGGAAGGAAGGAGGAAGGTTGCGGTGGCGGGGGCGGGGGCGGGGGAGGAGGGAAGGAGGGAGGGAGAGAAGAAGAAGGAAGGGAGGGAGAGAGAGAGGAAGGAAGGGAGGAAGGACAGAGGGAGGGAGGAAGGGAGAAAGGATGGCTGATCTCCCAGACTGTCTTGGTTACTACTCTTCCTGAGACATAGCTAGTCCCCATAGCTTGAATTTCTATAATATGTAGCACCTTAACGAATCTCTCTTTACTTAAAAGTTACTTGACTGAGTCTCTTCCTTGTAAGGAGAAAAGAATAGCATAACTAAATAAAGAAATAAAGATTTGAGCCCCCAATTTATGTAGTATTAAATTTCCTACAAATCATATGCTTCACCTAAGCACAAGAACTTAAAACCAAACCAACAAAAGAATTTTGTTTTTCAACAAAGCAAGTTCTAGTAACATCCTTCAGATCATCATACATTCAGATCAAATGTTTACAGCAACAGCCACATTACACTATATAACAATAATAGATGTTCATAATGATACAGCTAGATCATCAGAAAAGTGTTAACAAAAATTAGCCTGTTTAAAAATTAGAGTATACGTTTTCCAAAGATTTTTATCAAACACATCCAAAATTTAAAAATCTAGCACTCAAAAGGTTGCCAATAAGCTATCTGGAATCCTCACTTTCCAGGGTTACTGGGAATCCAGATAACTAAGACTTATTGCATCTAGGAATAGCCTTAAAAAGTAGATCTTTTAAATCACCTGTCTATGACTTGTTGCTTTCCTTTTGTTTTTTTGGAGAATAAATAAGTACTAACTTTTTATTATCATCTACCATAAAAAATCTAGACTTATGAGTTTAGATATATAAAATAGTCCATATTAAAGAATCTTATAAAACTCTTTGAATATTAAAAGTATTACAATAATTAATAAAACTTAATATTTGGAAACAAGAGTCTCCTGAAATTATACTTCCTTGATAAAATAACCAAGCAAGAAAAAAAAAGCTTCAAAAGGCATAAAGATTAGCACAAGACTTCCACTAACTCTTTGAAAAAAGTGCTACGAAAAATGAGAAAGTATTTGTGTTTTTTAATATACTGAATCCTAAACTCAATTAGCACATCAAATAATCAGGTGAATTTTTTAAAACTCAAAACATAAAACTCATCTTAAAATTTTTAAATTGACTATACATGAGTGAAGTTAAACAAAAAAAGAAAATATTTACTAACCTTTATTTCCTAACATCACAGCAAGATGTAAAGGAGTGTTTCCTAAAACAAAAGCAAAAATAAATTAAATTAGTGTAGAAACATCAGAAAAATTATTTTAAAGTGGTTTCAGCTCCTTCAGAAATTTCACTGACAGATTTTAAGCAAAAATAATGTGACCACAAAATGATCCTGCTTATGTGGCAAAGTCAGGGTCAGAGGATGCCATGCTTTCTAAACACAAGGTATCTTACTCCTCTTCCCCCCACCTCCCGTAAAAGATATCCATTTTGCTTTTGGGATTTCTTCTCCAAACAGATTTCAGATTCCTTTGCTGCTAATTTCTCTATTATATCAATCTTTGTTCATTCAGCACACAATTTAAGTACCTTACTATATATATACTCATCCTTGCTCATAAATATCAATAAGACCCAATCCCAGTCCTCAAGTTTTAATAAATAAAAGAAAATGAAAACACTAACTGGAAAAAATATATGCACCCCCATGTTCATTGCAGCATTATTTACAACAGCCAAGATATGGAAACAACCCAAGTGTCCATCAACAGATGAATGGACAAAGAAAATCAGTGTGTATGTGTACACACACACATACACACACACACACAGTGGAGTATTATTCAGCCATTAAAAAAAAGAATGAAATCTTGCCATCTGTAACAATAGAGATGGACCTTGAGGGCATTATGCTAAGTGAAATAAGTCAGATAAAGACAAATATTGTATTATCTCATTTATATGTGGAATCTTTTAAATATATATGAATATATATATATATATATATATATATATATATATATATATATATATATATATATATATATACTGAGAATGAACTGGTTGTTGCCAAAGGTGGAGAATGGGAGGGTAGGCGAAATGGGTGAAGAGAATCAAAAGGTACAAACTTTCAGTCAAAAAAATGTCATAGGGATGCAATATACAGCATGACTATTATTATACTGCATGTTAGAAAGTTGCTAAGAGTAGATCTTAGAAGTTCTCATCACAAGAAAAAAAATATTTTGAACTATGTATGGTGATGGATATTAACCAGACTTCTTGTGGTAATCATTTCACTATATACAAACATGAAAACATTGTTATACACTTGAAAGTAATAAAATGTTGTATGCCAATTATACTTCAATTTAAAAAAAAGTATATTGCAAAGGTAAACAATTTCTTCTGTCTCAAAATGCTAAATCCTAGGTGGGTCTGTAGAAGATACACATTTTCTGTTTTACTAAAAACAGTACCTAGTTATTCTAAATATTTATTTTGTTTCTGATCAGCTCCAGAAAAAAAGAAAAGAAATCCACAGGTGTAAGTATCAATTTCCAATTTGACTGGTCTAGAATAAGATCGTCTTCCACCTTTTCTAAATATTGAATTATTTTCATAAGTTTGCATTCATATTCTATGACAATTTATCAAAACCAAAAAGCAGTCATAAAAAGTAAACAAACTTGTTGACATATTGGTGCCAGAAACAAAAGCTTAACACTATGCCAAAACCAAAGCCTTTACTTTGGACTATCACTCTTAATTCCCACCTCTTTTCTAGTTTAAGCTCTCATCACCTTACCTGAATATCTACTGCAACAACCTTCAAGTCTCCCTGCCTCAAGTTTTGCCCCATTTCAATCTCCTCTCTATATTGGAATAATAATTTTAAAACAAAAACTTGACCATGTTACAGTTCCACTTAAAAGGCTGGAAGTGGTCCATATTTTATCTTTAACATGGCATAAAAGGTTCTTGGGATATGTCCTTACCTTCCATTCTTCTCCTATTTTCTTCCTCACCCTGTATTTCACCTGAACTGCATACAATAAATTCTCCAATAAGCCAGTTTCTCGATATTTTACACACATTTTATTAATCCTTCCTAAATATTCCTTCCCCATCTGCCTGGCAAGTTAATACTCACCTTTTAGGGCTTAGCTCAAACATCACCTATTCACTGAAGTCTTCTCTAGACAATCAGATGTCCCTCTGCACTGCTCCCAAAGCCCTCTATACCTATCTTTTTATTGCAGCACTTTTCACACTAAACTGTACTTTTAATTTTTTGTGTAAACATCTGTCTCCTTCATTAGACATTAACCTCAGGATAACTAGATACATATTTTGTTCATTTATGTATATGAAATGCTTCCAATACACATCTAACATTCAAAAGTCAATAAGCATTCGTGAATGAAGGCATAAGAAAAAGTTCTGACTATAGAAACAAACCTTAAAAATATCAAGTTACAGAAACCTGATCACTAAAACGCAACAGGCATTACCGGTAGGCAAGGGTTGCAAACTCAAATGTTTCCATAATTAAGTAATGTAATTGTAAAACTTTTGGTGTTATTTTTCCTAAATGTTTACACGAATACACTTGTAAAACCATCTAGCCCTGGAGTTTCCTTTGAGTGAACATTTTTATTATGGATTCATTGTCTTTAATAATAACAAGAGTACTTATGTTTTCTAATTCCTTTTTGTGTGCATTTTGACAAATTAAATTTTTCAGAGATTCTGTCCATGTCATATAAATTGTCACCTATTGTCATACATTTTGTTCACAGTATCCTTCTATGATTTTGTAATGACATTAAAATTTATGCAGATGCCCCACTTTTCATTCACATTTGTTACTTGTGTTTTCTTTATCTTTGATCAGTCTGAGGTTTATTAATTTTATGCACTTTTTTGAAGAACAAAGTTTTGGCATGTTGCTACCTAATGTCTGTTTTAATTCAATAATTCTTGCTCTTTTATAACTTCTTTTCTTCTATGTTATTTGGGTAAAATAGACTCAACTTGGGAAATTAAGCAAGTTAAGTTGTTCTTTTTCTAATTTCTTGAAATGGATTCTTAAATGCTTGATTTTTTTACCATTTCCTAGTATATTTACCTTTTTTATTAATAATTTCTAGTTTACTTGCACTGTGATCAGAGAACAGACTCAGTATAATCTCAATCTGAAACATGCTGAGAGTTGCTTTATGGTCAAATTTGGTCAATTTTTGTAAATGTTTTCTGTAACCTTGAAAAGAACATGTATCCTAAGGGTTTTGGGTACAGCATTTCATATAAACCTACTAGATCCAGTTTGTGTTGTTCATATCTTTTATATCCTTACTGGTTTTTTGTCAGCTTGTTAAAGAAAGGGGAATGTTAAAAATATCCCACTGTAATTGGGGGTTTCTATGTCTTCTTGTACTTCTAGAAACTTTGCTTGATATATTTTCAGCTATGTTACTAAGTACAAATCAAATCCTTATACTTTCCTAGTTCAACGAATGATTTTCATCTTGAAGCACCTCTCTTTATCTCAGATGTTTTCTGCTTTAAAACCTACTATGATGTTAATATAATTATTCCAAATTTTTTGATTGATATTTACATGGAACATATTTTTCACTCCTTTCACTTTCAATTTTTACATATTGTTATATTTCAGATGTGTTTCCAACTGTATGTACTTGGGTGTTTTTTCATACAGTTAAGACAATATTTGTCTTTTAACCAGAGCATTTAATCCAGTCTCATATGTTATACTTACTGATATTATTGGAGTTTAAATCTACCATCCAGCTTTGTGCTTTCTATTTGTCCTGCTGGTTCCATGTTCCTTTTTCTCATCTTTCTTACCTTCTTCTAAATTGATTATTTTCATTATTCCATTTGGTTTTTATCTGTGGATGGAAGGTATATATTTTTTTATTTTACTATTCTTTTAGTAGTTATCCTAGAGATGCACTGTCCCATATGGTAGCTACATGTGGTTCTGAGCATTTGAAATGTGGCTAGTCTGAACTGAGATGTGCCATAAGTGGGATTTTGAAGACTTAGTATGAAAAACAAGAATGTAAAATATCTCAATAATGTTTTATATTGATCATCATGTTAAAATAATGTTTTGGATATTTTGGGTTAAATAAAATGTAGTATTAAAATTAATTTCACCTACTTCTATTTTATGTGGCTATTAAAAAACTTAGTTATAAATGTGTCTTGCATTGCCTTTCTATTAGACAGCACAGCTCTAGAGTTTACAATATGCATCCTTGATTTATCAAAGTCTAATGTTAAATGGCACATTCCCTTCTTGAGAGCAAGTCATTGACCTTAGAACACTAACTTCATTCCCTCCATCCAGATTTATATGCTGTTATCTAATCCCATGAGTCTTTATTTGTACCTTATAGAATCCATATTCATTTAAGATTTCTTACCATTTTTATTGCTCTTCATTCCTTCCTACCTCTTTAGCCTTCCATTAGAATCATTTTTCTTCTATCTGAAACACATCCTTCAGTATTTCTTTTAGTGGTGGTCTGATAAGTGAATTCGCTTAGGTTTTTGATTGTAAATGTTTATTCAACTTCAAAGGATATTGTACAGGGTATATAATTCTTGATTGGCTGTTATTTTCTTCAGTATTCTATGTAGTCTTATGGTTTTCTTTTTCGTTGAGAAGTCAGCTGTAGGAATTTCTACTGATCCTTTTAAAGTAATGTGACTTCTCTGGCTGCATTTAAGATTTTTTTTTCAGCCATTCCACTCCAATGTGGAATCCTTTTTTTATTCTACTTGGGTTGGACTTGTTAAATCTCTGAATTGATGTCTTTCATCAATTTTGGGAAATTCTCAGCAACTGTCTCCTCAAATATTGCTTTAGCCCCATATTCTCTCTCTTCTCTCCTGGGGTTCAATTAACATAGAACTGCTCTTACCGTTTTTAATTTTTAAAACATTTCTTTCCCTTTTTCATTGTAGATATTTTCTCCTGACATATTTCCAAGATCACGAGTTCTGTCTTCTTCAGGATCTAAACTGTTATTAAGCCCATTTATTTAGTTTTTAATTCAGTTATTATATATTTTCATTTGAGAATTTCTATTGAATTCTTTTCCAAATATGTTACTTCAATTTTCATAGTTTCCAGTTCTCCACTAAAATATTCAACCTTGTCTCTCATCCCCCAAGAACATAATAAACATTGTTATTTAAAGTCTCTGTCCATACAAACTACTATATATAAAATAGATAAACAACAAGGTCCTACTGTATAGCATAGAGAGCTATACTCAGTATCTTGTAATAAACTACAATGGAAAAAAATCTGAAAAGGAATATATATATGTATAACTGAATCACTTTGCCGTACACCAGAAACTAACACAACATTGTAAATCAACTATACTTCTATTAAATAAGTAAATAAATAAAAAATAAAGTCTCTGTCTAGTAATCATTACAATAAATGAAGCTCTGATGGCTCTGTTTCTCTTATTGCTTCTCTCTGGTTCTCATTCATGTTGTCTAGTTTCCCTATAATGCTGGTCATCTTTAATTGTATACTGAACATATTTAATTAACTCCTTCTGCAAAAATCTAGAAGTCTAAGAAACAAATTCTACAGAGACTTTTATTTGCTTCTGACATATGGCTGGGGGTACTAGATTAATCCCGGGATTGACATTTTTTTTCTGGCCCTCACAAATGACTCAAAGCTATGCTTCAACCTATATCAGAGCTAATTTACCTGCAGTTCACCCTTATTCCTGAGCTGCAGCTCTTCAAGTTTCCATCCCAAAAAGCAGCATGTTTAAGAGATACCCCACACCTGGTAGGCCCTGACCTCCATCTTTTGTCCTCTTAGCTCACCAAGGCTGTCAAAAGTACTGCTCAGCCTCTTAACTGCTTCTTCTGGATTCACAAAAGGGGAAAAATAACCTCAAATGTTAGGTTTGCATCTTTGGATTTCCATCTTCTGCCAGATCTTGGCCCAGTATTCCTTCCTACCTCATTAGATCTCCAATGCCCTTAAAGTAGAATATTTTATTCTTATTGCCTTCTAAAGAAGAGCTGTCCTCATTATCTAGTTCATCATTACTAGAGGCAGAAATTCTACTTTGATTTTATGTGTCAACTTTTCTCCATCTTCGTTAATACTTTGCTTTCTATTTTTTTATACTTTTTTGATTAGTGCATAGAGATGCGATACTTTTATGAGTGCTAATGATCATAACTTCTATCAAAATATAATTAACTCTCTTAGCACTTTTAAATCATTTTTACCTCAAATTCAATTTTATCAGCAATTAAATCTTGAGGATTCATAGCTTTCTTTTCTTTACCATTGACTCAACAATAAAATTTCCATTTTTCACTATTCTCCTTCAAGTATGTGTGAAAGTCCTTTTCTTCCCTTTTAGTTAGTAGATGTCATCATTGTTTCTTTTGGAATTTCTTCACTACTCCTTTCTCTTAGTAACAAATGCCATACCTTAAGTACATGAACCAGGGAAGACACATGACACAAACCCAACTAGTCTGATACTTAATTAGAAAATTATTTCAAGGAAGGGCACAATTCCCACCTGGATCAAGGTTCTTTTCTGCAATTTTTTTTTGTACTTGAGCCAGTGAGGAAAACTGTCTCTTGCCATTGGAACCTTAGTACTTTAAGGTTCTGAGTATGAGACTGCATATTCTCTACCATATAGATTAGTGGGTCTCAATCAGAGACAATTTTATCCCCCAGAGGATATGTGGCAATGTCTGGCACATTTTTGGTTGTCAGAACTGGGGAGTGGGGGGTGCTAATGGCATCTAGAGGGTAGAGGCCAGGGATGTTACTAAATACCTGTAGTGCACAGGATAGTTTCCCACCACACAGAATCATCCAGCACAAAATGTCAAGTGCAGAGGTTGAAGAACTCTGACACAGAAGAAAGCCCAACTGCAAGAGGGAAGAATTAAGTTCTACATGACACCAGATCTAACAAATTGTACAACACCCGCCCCGCCGCCAACAAAAGTCCTGATAATACTGCAGGAAATCTGGATACAATCATGTCACTATTGTCTCCTACCCTATCATTTTCAGTTATATGAATCAATAAATACTTTGGGGCTTAAGCTAGTTTGCAATGAGTTTCTATCACTTGTAAATCCAAGAATCATTACTAACACAATACGGGAATATAAAGCTTTATTTGACACAATCATACTTTTGGAGACTTCTGTTTTTTAAGTCTTGTGGCTTTGCTTTTCTACTTTTTTTTTTTAATTTGGACTTTTAAAATTCATCTTCCGCAATAACAGATTATAGATAGATTTTTAATTCTATTTATAGCAAACTAACACTTTTTAGAACACATTTTTAAATTCATACTTATCTAACACTCAAAGTAAAAAAGTAAACTATACTTTTGATTCCCATTACAACAAATGAAGAGGTCTGTACTTTTTCTTTTTTACTGAGGTATAGTTGGTGTGTAACACAATGATTCACAATTTTAAAGGTTATAGTCCATTTATAGTTATTAAAAAGTATTGGCTATATTCCCTGTATTATTATCCTTATAGCCTATTTATTTTATATATGGTAGTCTGTACCTCTTAATCCACTACCCTCTTCTTGTCCCCCTTTCCCTCTCCCCATATCTACATCTGCGACTCTTCTGTATATCTGTGACTGTTTCTTTTTTGTTATATTCACTAGTCTATTTTACTTTTTATATTCCACATATAAGTAATATCATATAGTATTTGTCTTTCTCTGTCTGACTTATTTCACTTAGCATAATACCCTCCAAGTTCATCAATGTTGTTACAAATGGCAAAATTCCATTTTTTATGGCTGAGTACTACTCCATTGTATATAAACCACATCTTCTTTATCCATTCATCTATTGATGGACACTTAGGTCACTTCCATATCTTGGCAATTGTAAAGAATGTTGCTATGAACATTGGGGTGCATGTATCTTTTTGAATTAGTGTTTTCAGCTTTTTTCAGATAAACACCCAAGAGCAGAATTGCTGGGTCATATGGTAGTTCTATTTTTAGTTTTTTGAGAAACCTCCATACTGTTTTCCATGGTGGCTGCACCAATTTGCATTCCTACCAACTGTGTACTAGGGTTCCCTTTTCTCCATATCCTCGTCAACATTTGTTATTTGTGGTTTTTCTAATTAATTTTTATTGGAGTATAGTTGTTTTATTATTTGTGTTCCTTTTGACTATAGCCATTCTGACAGGTGTGAGGTGATATCTCATTGTGATTTTAATTTGCATTTATCTGATAATTAAACAATGTTGAATATCTTTTCATGTGCCTGTTAACAATCTGTATGTCTTCTTTGGAAAACTGTCTATTCAGATCTTGTCTCATTTTTCAATTGGGTTATTTTTTTGATGTTGAGTTATATGAGTTGTTTATATATTTTGGATATTAACCCCTTGTTGGTCAGATCATTTGCAAATATTTTCTCCCATTCCATAGGTTGCTGTTTCATTTTGTCAATGGTTTCCTTTGCTATGCAAATGCTTTCAGGTTTAATTAGGTCCTGTTTATTTTTGCTTTTTTTTCCTTTGCTTTAGGAGACAGATCCAAAAAAATTTTGCTACTATTTATGTCAAGGAGTGTTTTGCCTATGCTTTCTTCTCAGAAGCTTTATGATTTCTGGTCTTACATTTATGTCTTTAATCCATTTTGAGTTTATTTTTGTATATGGTGTTAGAGAATGTTCTAATTTCATTCTTTGGCATGTAGCTGTCCAGTTTTCCCAGCATCACTTATTAAAGAGACTGTCTTTTCTCCATTGTACATTCTTGCCTCCTATGACAAAGTCATAGATTAATTGACCATATGTTCGTGGGTTTATTTCTGGGCCCTCTATTCTCTTCCTCTGATCTATGTGTCTGTTTTTGTGCCAGTACCATACTGTTTTGGTTACTGTAGCTTTGTAGTACAGTCTGAAGTCAGAGAGCATGATCCCTCCAGCTCTGTTCTTCTTTCTCAAGATTGCCTTTGCTAATTGGGGTCTTCTGTGTTTCCATACAAATTTTAGAATTATTCATTCTAGCTCTGTGAAAAATGCCCTTGGCATTTTGATAGGGATTGCACTGAGTCTGTAGACTGCTTTGGGTGGTATAGCCATTTCAGCAATATTAATTCTTCCAATCCATGAACATGGTATATCTTTCCATCTGTTTGTGTCGTCTTCAATTTCTTTCATCAAGTGTCTTATAGTTTTCCTAGTACAGGTCTTTAACCTCTTTAAGTATGTTTATTCCTAGGTATTTTATTCTTTTTGATGCAACTGTAAAGAGTTCAGTACTTTTATGTCTCCTCTAGCTCCATTTTTGTTTCAGTAATTTAATCAGTGGTTATAAACCATTTCCTTACCCATTATAGATTACATGTCTCTCAAAATTTGAAGCAAAAGTGTTTTTTTTGGGGGGGGGTTTGGAAATTTGCTCTCAGGATTATAATCATATTTGCTTTAATTATTAGACTTATCTATGGTATATTTAACTGGTTTAAAATTCATTATCAGTCCTTTTCAGACACACGTCTCCTTTCTTGGGTTAGTCATTTAACCCTTCCAATCTGAGATACTTCTTTGAATAATATTTTTCAGGAATGATATCATGATGGCTGGTCTATTTTCTAGAATGTTACTATTGCTTTCACAAATGAATACTTGGCTAGAAAGAATTCTACAGTTGGCAGATGGTGTATCAAGTATGTTCTAACATTGGCGAGGTCTGAGGCCAAACTGATATACATTTTAGTTCAATATTATAGTAATCTGTGCTTTTTACTTGTATATATGTAGGATTCATTCGATTTTAAAATAGCACCAAGAGGGAATTCCCTGACAGTCCAGTGGTTAGGACCCTGCACTTTCACTGCCGAGGACCCGGGTTCAATCCCTGGTCGGGGGAACTAAGATCCCACAAGCCACGCTGCTCGGGCAATTAAAAAAAAAAAAAAATAGCATGAAGATATGCAGATCTCTTTTCATTAATTTTCCCTGGAACAAATTATGAGCTCTAACTTTGGAATCAGAACAAAGTTTAGATAAAAAAAATGTTTTCTTCTTTATTTATAGCTTTGGGTATTGCCTCTGATCCATTTCTTCTGTTTTATTCTCTGGAAATTCATATTATTCATAGAATAAAATCTACACATGTATAGCCCATATTTGTAACTTGTCCTTCATTCTTTTAATCTGTCTCCTTTTCCTCTACAGTCTTTGTTTTCAAATTATTTTTGTACACCACTCATTCAATTTTCTTTACTGTCAAGACTTTATTTACTGTACTCAATTTAGATCATTTTAATGCAGTGACTATATTTTTTAAATTTTCCATAGTATCTTCATAAGTTGGACTGTTTTCTTCACATCATGATTTAACAGTTTTAGAGAAACAAACTGCTTTATGTGTTACTGAAAAACAAGGCAATTATTTTCTAAACTTTTCTTCTATTTCTTATAGTATTCCTAACAGTATCTTCAGGATACTTATAATGATGCTTCTTTTATAATAACTGTTTTCCAAAGACTCTCAAATGGATTTTTTTTCCTGCTCATCCATCCTGAAATGATTTATTCAGATCTAATATGGGAAAGGACAAGCACATTGCCCTCACTATCCTCTCAACATTCAAGAGAATAAATAGCAGAAACTCCTCTCAACTCTGAAGCTAAAAGAACAAGCTGATATTTAAGCACTTTCCTATGAGACTCTAATACTCTAAATAAACTCTTACAACTAAATAATAAAAAGACAACCCAATTTAAAAATGGGAATATATGAATAGCCATTTCTCCAAAGAAGATATACAAATGGCCATAAAGCACATGAAAAGATGCTCAAAATCATTAGCCATTAAGAAAATACAAATCAAAACCATAAGGAGATACAACTTTATGCTCACTAGGATGGCTATAACAAGTGCTGGCAAGGAGGAAAAACTGAAATCCTCAAACACTGCTGTTGGGCCAGTAAAATAGTGCAACCACTTTGCAAAACAGTTTGGTAGTTCCTCAAAATGGGAAACAGAGACTTATCACATGACCTAGCAAAAGATATATACCCAAGAAAATGAAAACATGTCCACACAAAAACTTATATACAAGTGTTCATAGCAGCATTACTCATAATAGCCAAAAAGTAGAAACAACTCAGATGTCCATTAATTGATGAATGTGCAAACAAAATGAGGTACATCCATACAATGTAATCTTAATCGGCAATAAAAAGGAATGAAGTACTGATACATGCTACAACACGAATGAACCTTAAAAAACAATGTGCTAAGTGAAAGACCACAGGTGGTGTGATTTCCATTTACATGAAGTGTCTAGAATAATAAAATCTAAAGAGACAGAAAGTAGATTAGAGATTGTCTAGGGCTGGAGGAAATGGAGTGGGGGGCAGTGAAAGGTAAAAAAATACATTTCTTTTTAAGGTGATAAAAATGTTCTCAAAGTGATTGTGGTAATGGTTGCACAACTTTGAATATACCAAAAACCATCTCATTGTACACTTTAAATGGTTCAATTGTATGCTATAGGAATTATATCAGAATAAAGCTGTTTAAAGATAAATAAGAGATAAGTGGCCGATAAGTAAAAATGTATTCACTCTCCTAATAATTTTAAAAGAAAAAGTCTTCCTTAAAAAGGCCTTTTTACTGGATTTATTGCTCCTTAACAACCATCACCAAGGTTAGTCTAGCTCTCAACTAAAATAAGCTTTCTTGCCCACTTGCTTCTTTAGTGTGAATTTCTCTATTCAAAATAAGGTACCAGAAAAAGTTTTATCTTTTTTCTACTGTTATAAGTCTTAATGATAACAATAAATGAAGGCAAGAAGAAGGGGTAAGCTTGCTGTTGGGCACAAACTTGCTCCTGCCATCTGTTTCCCATATTAGAAACTTCTTCATCCTCTAATTCAGGGACATGACGTAAAGTTTTACTGGAACACAGCCACATGCTGATTGTTTATGAACTGTCTATGGCTACTTTCATGCAACAAATGGTATGGCCTGCAAGCCTATAATATTCACTATCTTGCCCTTTAATGAAATGTTTGTAGACCAATGCTCTAATCACTAAGGGTTTCATGTCACATTACAGGTGACAGGATAGAACACCTGTCATTCATCAATATAATTTCTATATGTAATCACACTACATTACTATTATTGAAAATTTCTCTCATTATCTAGTTTACTTGATTCTAGAGTCATCATTGTATTTTAATACAAAGTTAGAAGGAGTTCATAGGTTCTGTTATTTCTCCAACATTTTACCCAGAAGGAAAATCCATTCATTTCCATTCAATAAATTTTTACTGAGGATCACTATGTCCTAGGCATAGTGCTAGACACTAGAGATTCAACCATTAATAAGCTAGAAATAATTCTTGCCCTCATGGAGTTTATATTCATGAAAGAAAACGAAATATAAAATGAAACAAAATAGATTGTAAGTGTTGAGAAAAATAAAAAGCTAAAACTGAAAATAGTAAGGACAGACATATTTTTTGATATTTAAGTCAGGAAAATCTCTCTAAAGAGATAATGTTTAAAATGAGATCTAAAAGCTAAGTAAGAACTATGAAATCAAAGAATGAGAATTTCCAGACAGAGGCCAGAAATAACCTGGCATGTTCAAGGAACTGAAAGAAAATAAGTATGGCCAGACATAGAAAAAAAGGAGGGATTGGTACAGATTATATCAGAGAAGTAAGAAAGGGCTAGATCATGCAGGGTTCTATAACATATGGTAAAAAATATGAACTTACTTTTAAGTGGAGAAGGCATTAAAGGACCTTGAGCAGGGACATGACATGATACAAATTACATTTTAAGATCACTATTCTTAACATACAGAGAATGGAATGGAAGGGGACATAGGGAAACTAGTTATGAGTCTGGGGTAGTATTCCAGGGAAAAGATAATAAAAATTGGTTGGTCTCAAAGTGGTAGCAGTGGAGACAGAAAGTAGACTGATTCAAAATAACCTGTTAATTAGACATGTATGGGTAAAAAGAGGGGGTAAGACAAAGAATGATCCCAGTGATTGATGCTTGAGAACTGCATAGCTAAATGACATGATTTACTAGATGGCCAGGTGGGAAGTGGAAAATGATAACTCCATTTTGGACAAATAAATTTTGAAATATCTCTGAGATTCCCAAGTGGAGATAATTACAAAATCTGGAACTCCAAGGAGAAGTCGAGGCTGGAGATATAAATTTAAAAATAAGAAAAAAGAAAGACATTTAAAATCAAACATACAAATTTCTGAATATCCATTTTTGTCCTAATAGTAGGAAAGGTTGTAATAGTTCTTTCTTCACTTCCCTATCTTTCAGGAGAAAAAAAAAGTACCATGTTCTAAATGGTAACAGAAAAAGAAAACAAGGAACTGATAACACTAGCTGCTGCCAAAGAGGATAACTGGGTGGATAAAGACGGATGGGAGAGAAATTTTATTTTTACATCATATCCTTTTATATCTTTTTATACTTTTGTAGCATGTGAACATAGTAACTATTCAAAAAATTACACAAATTAAGGAGAACCTACCACAGTCTAGACAGAGCATACAGGTGAAGAAATCAAGGCATTTATGCACCTAGATAAGTACTCTTTCTTTTCTTAAACCCTCCAAGGACATATAGATGAAAAGATGCCTCAGCATCTACTTAAGTTACAAATGAAACTTCCCATTACAAATCCAAATTAATCACGATTTCAAAAGATTTATGAACTAGAAATGATTTTGAGTTCAACAATCCAGTCCCTCTCACTTTACGGTAAGAACATAATCAGAAACACATACTACTTACAATCAAGGATGCCAAAGTCATGCTATGATTTCAATATTTTAAATGCAAAATAATCTTCATCAACATCATTATCTACCCAATACCACATTTACTTTACTGACTAAATGTATCATGAAACTAAGTGCTCAAGTATCCTAGCTTTACCCTTCACCTACTATCCCCTCAGTTTTGAGTCCTCAACCTACTGCTTAAACTAATTTGTTACACAAAGGACACTAAAAGCTTAAAATAACTTTCTCCGTTAACTTTTCAAAATATACTTTTAAATCTGAAATTGGATGCCTTGGTTCTAACTTGGTAAACAAAACTGGACTCTGTTTTGTTAAATGAGTAAAAAACATTCCATTAATATTAAGACCACTATAGTCTTAAAGTATGCAAATTATCAACCAAATGGCTGGCATTTACAGGGCATATATTATATACTATGTGCCCAGCACTATGCTGTATACTTTAGGTATCTTATTTAATTTGCTCCCTAACCCTGTGAGACAAACATTATTCTTAGTTCACATCTCATAAGAAAAATACATCTAAAAGTGGTTAAGTAATTTCCTAAAATTACATATCCAGAAATTGTGGGAGTCATGACTCTAAAATCAGTATTCTTTTTACTATACCAACAGATTTCAAACTTTCTGGTTTCAAGACCCCATTATACTCTTAAGAATTATTGAAGATCCCACAAATCTCTTATATGAATAAATCTATTGATATTTACCATGTTAGAAATTAAAATTGTTTTAAAATTTTCCTTATTAATTTTAAAATTACAATAAAACCATTACATGTTAATATAATTTTTTCATGAAAAAAATTGCAATTTTCCAAAACAAAACAAAAAGAATGACAAGTGGTACTATTTTAAATTCTTTAATTAAAAATAAAAACAAATTTAATTTAATGTCTGGCCTAATAGAGGACAGCTGGGTTTTTATAACTGGTTCTGCATTCAATCAGGTGTAAATGTTGTTCTGACGTCTATGAAGAAAATCCAGATTCAGACGATATGCACGTGAAAAAAAATGGAGTATTTTAACAGTCTTTTCAAATAATTGGGGGTATTCTTTGATACTACACCAAAACTTAGTAAGTGGTTATTTCTTTAAGGTTTGTTGCCACGTGAGATCTCAAACAGTATCAATAAATTTTTTGTACTGTGGTACACTGAAATTCATTGGTTTCTCTTGCACTTTGAATGGATCTTTTAATGATGCATGGTTTTGTAACATCAGGCATTGATCAGTCTAAAAAATACTGATTTACTGAGTTATGCAGATCTTCCAAATGTCAACACATTTCACTATACAAACATTTTAAAATCACATTTAGTAATATCACCAATCTGACCAGAACAGTCTTTAAATACTAGGAAGCTGTCAAGCTTACAGTGACAGAGACAAGTTTTCCAAATTCTAAATTTCATTTCAAAGCTTGAATTTTTTAATTGGCAACAAATACTGTCAACTGTTTTCCTTGAGGTCACACGTTCACTTCATCCAATTTCCAGAAAATGTAGGCCAAATATCCAAATTGTGATAACCATAGTTTGTGCGTAAGCTGTTCTTTCAAATAAAAATGGTGTTCCATGACAAAAGCAGCTAGTTTGGCTTACAACTCAACTGCACAAATGTTCTCCCTTTTTTTCTCTTCAGTATGCAGCAGAAAAGCATTATGCATAATTCACATTATGTCACAAAGAATATAAAAAGTATGTACTCAAGATTGACTTTAAAATTAACAATTTCTACACCTTCATCAAAGACATTGTGAAGTTGGCTTTTTTTTTTTTTTTCCTACTTCAAGTACACGGCAGTGAATAATACAATGACTACTAGCAGTTTGGTGCCTTGATTCATGCTAATGTTCCAACAATTTTACCCACCACTGCTTTTGTACCATCAGTGAAAATGTCAGCGCTGTGAAAAAGGCAAACAATGACTTTGGGTTATTACAAAAATAGTTTTGACTTCATGTGCCCCCTAACGAGGGAGCAAAGCAGGAAATTACAAGTCCTAGAACCAACACAGCTCCAGCTTCCACAGACATCTTCCATCCAAGTCTCATCCAAGCAAGCAATAAAAAGGGAGAATTTTTGTGCTTTCTCTCATAAATGGTACTGTAGTACTAAAACTCACACACACACATATTACTTTCAATCTATCATCGACTCCTAACCAGCTCTACCTTCTCATTATTTCCAGTTACCCCCACTTATTATAGCATGTTAAATTGACCCATGCCTCCCTCGCTCAAGTTTCTTTTCTGCCTCATATAGCACCCAGAAAGAGCCTTTTAAAATCAGATCATGTTACCTGGCTACTCAAAACCCTCAAATTGCTTCCTATGTTACGCAAAGTAAAAGCCAAAATCCTTAACAATGGTCTACAAAAGTTCTACGTGTATACACCCCGGTCTCAAAATCTCCCATCTCCTACCACTCTCTGCCTTGTTCCAGCCACACTGGTCTTCTTCCTATTCTTTGAACATGGTACCTTTGTGTTTGCAATTCTCTGCCTAAAACTCTTTTCTGCCATATTCTCTTTACCATATTTTTATTAGTTCGTTTACTATTTATCTTCCCCCATTAGAATGTAAGCTCCCTGACAGCAGGGACAACTTTGTTCATTTTGTTCACTGCTGTAACCCCAGCACCTAAAACACTGTTTATCACATATCGGGAGTTCAGTATATATCTGTTAAGTGAAGGAATGAATGAACAAAAAAAGGGGGAAAAAAACTATGAAGAACCATTAGAATAGTGTTAAAATCTGTTTTTACTCTCCAAAAAGCATTTTACCTCAGGACAATGCAGGTCTCCACATGATTCTCTATGAAAGCCAACCAATATCCAAGAGGATATGCAACACAGCCCAGGTGGCTTTATAGAAGTCAGCACAGTGCTGATTAAGAGAGGATAAATTAACACACCTGACAATATCTACAGCCAAGAATCCAAATGCACTGAACCCAGTTACACCAGTAGTAGATGAAAGATGACTGACAGGAGAGTCAAATAAACCTTTTAGCAAACTGATAGGCAGTATAAACTCAAGAATCAGATAAAACCTCAATTGAATGAAGTCCTAACTAAACCTCAAAAACTAGAATGTCCTCTGCTGAAAGGTACGTCACAGCAAAAGTAGAGCAAGATATTGATATTAATGATATTACTATGATATGAGCCTTCATCGTTAAAATATTTTCAAGTGTGGTCTCCCATTTAAAACTATAATGCCCCAAGAGATATATATTATTATATCGACTTATTTCAGCAGTTAACTAAATAGTATAATTACATAAAAACCAGTTTGTAGAGAAGCATGGTCTCAAACTCAGATCTGATTCCATATATAGAAAAAGCCTTCTAGTTTTACAGATGATCTTTGGGATATCAAGAAGACTAACAGGCTTAAGAACAGATGAAATGCAACCACACAGTTAAACCTCACATATCCTGATAACTAACACCATTCATAATCTTTAAACAGTTAGAAAAGAGACCTTTTCCCTTTTTCCTACCCTCATTTGACATGCTTCTGTCTTGCTCTAAAACTGATCTTCTACCTCTCCCCAGTGAAATAAATGGTATACAAACAGGAATATACTGTTTGTCTTTCCAGCCCCTATCCAATTTTTGAGAATCTACACTCATTTTCTATAACACAAAGCATCCTGACAATTACCTGTACTCTTCATTTAGATTTCTATGACTTATGAATGCCATTAACTTGGGACAGACATATTCAGTTCTCCAATAAGTCCTCCAGAATTCTCCTGCCTCATTGCTGATGCCCAGGACACAATATCATCAGTAATTGCTCATTTCTGCTTCCTTTTTTGCCAAAGTTTGAAGGTCAGACTTCCTACTTCTACTGTGGTTCAATGAAGGTAGCTCTCCAGAGGTAGCTCTGCAGATGTGTTCATATCACAATTTCAAGTAGCAGTTCACGTTCTATAGTGCTAATGATGATGGCATCAGGAAACAGTCATTGAACCCCAGGACCGTCCTATTCTGTTGGAGATGCACATGCAGGAAAAGGTGAAAGGAAGAAGGTTCATACAGTCATGAAGATCAACTGAATCAACCCCACAGACCAGTGGAGTGACAGATTTCACAGCCAAATCACCCTCATACCCAGTGACAGTGCATAAAACTTTAATGGATTATCTTGGGCCTCCAGAAACCACTTTTTTTCTAAGGGAAAATGACGTATGCCTTCCAAAAACAAAATTCAGAGAAGACTACAAAACACGAGGAGGACAGGTACAAAACTACTAGTGTTCTTTTAAAGATGTGCCTCCTGACTAAAATTGTTCACTTGAGACTTCAAGATTTTTTTTTCCATGCAAAGTTTACCTTCATAGTCGCCTTTTCTCAAACAGACATATTGTGCTTTATTCTCTTGTATCACCCATCATGAATGTTAATGCCAAAAATGAAGCAGAGAAAAGGATATCAAAAGAAAGATCAATTCATATAGAATAAGCCAAAATAAACATATTGTATGGGCACCAAAAAGATTTCCTATTGCCTCCATTCTCAAATGTACATTTTTAAATTTTCTGAATGTAAGATGTTTTGAAATCTCTGTCTGAAGAAATCTGTCAGCCACCAGACACAAGTTAGCCATTTCTTTATCACTTCACTGAGTTACCTGCATTGGCAGGAATATTCTCAAACTGACTTTTATCTTAAATTTGAAATCTCTAATCACTATGTAAAATAGCTTCAAGAAGATTACACTACAATTCAGTAAAAATGAAAATTAACTGTGTATAGAGAAGATGGCTTGTCACATGCCAGACGATGTAATTAAAGGCAGTAGAAACTGCCAAACCTCTCAGAATAGATCAGAAATTTTTCACATCTAGGAAAGGCTGCTTTGAGCAATTCATGTATCAAGGACTTTTGTCACTCTGGCCCCTAAAAGCTTCTGACTAATGTCCAAGATAAGGTGCTTAACTTAGAAAGATATTTGACTCAATTAAGGGAAAAAACAAAAGTACAAGTTTAACAAATAGGATGCAGTCAAAATCAAGAAAGTCTTCTATAAACTTCATAAGCATTCTCAATTCTAATGGGGAAGAAATAAAAATCATTAGCATCAACTATAAAAAAAAATAGTATGTTACCATGATGCTTTGTTTAACTACCAATGGCAAAAAAGGATTCAGAAAAATCTTCACACTCATTGTGAAAAAAAGCTTAAACTTTAATCCTATACTAAAAAAAAGGGGGGGTATATAGCTAAAGATATACTAATGATATAAGGTTTAAGTAATTTTTGTACACTTAATGTACCTTTTTCCCCACCCGAGAAGAGCTGTTATTAAATATACCATGTGTCAAAATCATTGGCATATTTGAACACAGTATATATATGATATTATGGCTGTTACTGTATTTAACTTATATTTCAAGAGATATGTTTGGATCCAAATACAATATTCCTCAATATAATTGATGGCTTAGAAAAAGCAATTCAAACGCAACTAACATTTTTCCATAAAAGAAAAGGCTCTATCCTTGCTCCTACTCAATTTGACAATAATTTGTAAATATACATACATACACACACACACCAAAAAAAGTTTTTCAATTCAGAGATCACTGCAAACTGAAAGAGCTAATGAATAGTGAGCTAAATAGTGACCAAATTAGGATTCAATAAGCTTTCCAGGTAGGTAGAATAAAGGATCAAGACTAACAAGATAAAAATTAATAAATGTAAAGTCCTGTTTTGAGGTTAAAAAAAAAAAAAAATAAGGGCTTCCCTGGTGGCGCAGTGGTTGAGAATCTGCCTGCCAATGCAGGCTACACGGGCTCGAGCCCTGGTCTGGGAAGATCCCACATGCCGCGGAGCAACTAGGCCCGTGAGCCACAACTACTGAGCCTGCGCGTCTGGAGTTTGTGCTCGGCAACAAGAGAGGCCGCAACAGTGAGAGGCCCGCGTACCGCGATGAAGAGTGGCCCCAGCTCGCTGCAACTAGACAAAGTCCTCGCACAGAAGCGAAGACCCAACACAGCCAAAAATAAATAAATAAACAAATAAAGCTTTCATTAAAAAAAAAAAAAAAAAAAAAGCACAAGAAAGGACAGAATGGAAAGACACTTACTTGAGAATAAACAGTATTAAAAAATCCACATACTCTTGTACTATATTATTTAATGTATGCTCTTTACTAATATACATTACTAAATGTGTATTGCTTAGAGCAATAAATATAGTCTCTTTGTCTTTGCTGATGAGGCTACTATAGCTTCAACACTAAGGCTGGTTCTGGGCACCATCCTCAAAGGAAAGAACTAACAAACCAGAGTTTCACTAAAAGAAGATGACTAAGATTTTCACTTACTTTTTTAATATACTTCTGTAGCATTTACTGTGTTTCAGGGACCATTCTTAGCACTTTATAAACCATGTCATATGAAGAATGGATACGGAAGTTAGGAATGTTTAACCTGAAGATAAGGAGAACATGATAGCTCTTGCTTGTCAAATACCGAAAGGGCTATCATGTGGACAAAGTAGCCTATATATCCGTGCCATTACATAAAAAGAAACATAACAACAGTGAGAGATTTGGGCTCTACAGAAAATCTCTGTGAGCTGTTCAGTGGCATTCTCTCTCTACAAGTACTAAATGAGAAATATATATTAAAGAACTTTGCCATAAATTGCCACATACACATTATTAAAATTGACTTCTCTGCAAAATAGTGCATCCTGATCAACAGAAATATTTACAAACAGGCTGATCATGTGCTTTGGAGTTTTTTTTTTAATATAAATTTTATTTATTTATTTATTATTATTATTATTATTTTTTTTGGCTGTGTTGGGTCTTTGTTTCTGTGCGAGGGCTTTCTCTAGTTTCTGCGAGCGGGAGCCACTCTTCATCGCAGTGCGCGGGCCTCTCACTATCGCGGCCTCTCTTGCTGCGGAGCACAGGCTCCAGATGCGCAAGCTCAGTAGTTGTGGCTCACGGGCCCAGTTGCTCCGCGGCACGTGGGATCTTCCCAGACCAGGGCTCGAACCTGTGTCCCCTGCACTGGCAGGCAGATTCTCAACCACTGCGCCACCAGGGAAGCCCTGCTTTGGGGTTCTTGCTGTTAGTTCAGTTCCCAGCTTTGGAACTTATTTACTAAGTATGCAACTTTGGCAAAGTTTCCTTGCCTCTCCAGGCTTCACTTTCCTCACCTTTAAAACAAGGATAAAGCTACCCTTTATAGCAGGGTTACTGTGAGAATTAAATGTAATAATGTATGTAAACACTTAGCATAGCGCTGATGTATTTAATAAACTGTATCTGTGATGATGATCATCATCATCATTACATTATGGAAGGAACATCTAGTGAATATAAAACTAACTATGTCATATGATGTGATATAATTGTATGGCTCTGCTATGCACCTGTATGAGTGTACGATTCTGCTATGTACTCATCATGCTATAACAATCCAAATATAACAAAGAGCTTGTTTTTGTTGGGTGACTCAAAACGCATTTATCTTTTGTAATTTGAAATGAAAAATAATCTAAAAAGACTAAAGTATCCAGGTTAGTAAAATTTCATGAGTAAAAGTAATATAGCAGAGAAATTATGCAGCTACAGGGGAAAAGAAGATTAAAGAAGTAGCACGTTAAATAGAAGCTACTCTTTCTTAGGAGTCTTCACTGCAGGAGATGAGAATGTAAATCGCAGGCAAAACAATTACACTTTCCACAGGTATGTGAACCATTGGTTACATTCATCAAAAATATCAACAATGTAACAGAATGTAAACTGGTACAGCCTTTAAGAACAGTACTGAGGTTCCTTAAAAAACTAAAGATAGAGTTACCATATGATCCATCAATCCCACTCCTGGGCATATATCTAGAAAAGATGAAAACTCTAATTCGAAAAGATACATGCACACCAATGTTCACAGCAGCACAATTTACAATAGCCAAGACATGGAAGTAATTTAATGTCCATGAATAGATGAATGGATAAAGAAGATGTGATATATATAGACAATGGAATAGTACTCAGCCATAAAAAAGAATGAAATAATTGCCATTTGCAGCAATATGGATCGACCTAGATTATCAGACTAAGTATATCAGAGAAAGACAAATATCTTATGATATCACTTATATGTGGAATCTAAAAAAATGATACAAATGAACTTATTTACAAAACAGAAATAGACTCACAGACATAAAAAACAAATTTATGATTACCAAAGGGGAAAGGGGGGGGTAATAAATTGGGAATTTGGGATTAACAGATACACACTACTATATATAAAATAGATAAACAACAAGGACCTACTGTATAGCACAGGGAACTATACTCAATATCTTGTAATAACCTATAATGGAAAATAATCTGAAAAAAATCTAAAATACATATATATAAAAAACTGAATCGCTTTGCTGTACACCTGAAACATTGTAAGTCAACTATACGTCAATAAAAATAAAATAAAATCAACAATGTAAGGGCAGCTAAGTACAATGCAAGCATTTAGTATATCAAGACGACTTAGAAAGAGAATTTCAGTGGGCTAAGGAAGAGTTCAAGGATATTCAGGATTCTAATTACTTTGAACAGAATTCGTACTTTAACAAACCAACTCGTAAATGCTAGATGACAGATATGCAAGCCCAATAATCCTGCAATTCAGTACCTTCCGTGATCAATCAAGAAAATCAGTTCTAACATACTATACTATCATACTTTGTCAGTCATAGTCACCTCTCTCTTCTTTCAAAGGGAATCAACTCTCAAAAACAAAGTTTTATCTGTTTTCAGGTACATTTCAACGTAATGGAACTCTATATTTTAAAGGCAATGGCCATAAGATAAACCATATATATATAGCTACTATGAAGACCAAATCTGAAAAATGTCCTAATAACTAAACAACCCGAAGCTACAACAGATCTCCCTCTAAAAACTGTTTCCCAAAGGGTTAGAATATAATTACCATCAATGAACAATATTATGTCATTGCAACAATAGTAAAGTAATTAAATAAATTAAATGTAGGAATGAAAAACTGGGTGCAGCTTTTAGGAACACTCTGGGGGATTTGATTTTTGATAAATGAGAGGTAGTAATTCTTACAATATTGTAAATTCAGAATACAAATGCAGTTGTTAGAGAATTATACAACCAACAGAAATCTTACTTTTTTTTTTTAATCTCAATTTTTGCCTTAATTGTACATAAGAAGCCTAGAGTCCAATGGAATTAAGGGAGGTTATTCCACAGGCAAGTATTTCATTAATGTGTTACACTATTTTGAGCAGAGTTGAGTGTGTTCTAACTGAATGTATACAATACTCACGTTCAGTTAAAAGCCGAGCTATTAACAATATTTGTCAACTACCCAGTTTAAAATGGCCTATCAAATGTTGAAAATATCAGTGTTGACAATAGTTTTCATTAATTTACTGTGGCTTAAATGTCAACTCAGTCACATTATGTTTTTAGAAGAAACAGAAAAAAATTCAGCTAATAAATTAAAGCAAAAAGTAGAAATACAGTCCTTGAATAACAAATGACACTATATGTTGTCATGTAGGATATGATGAGGTTACTATGAAAAATCATAGTACTATTTTTAGTCACAGATCATCAAGATAAAACATTACTATTAGCAATTATCTATCTAAAACAAGCAAAAAACTCTAAGCTCTACTTCAACAAAATCTTAGCCACTCAGAAGTCACTTTACATACTCTAGGTATCAAATACCAACAAATTTGTACTGTGGCTTTCAGAAATCAAAGCATTTGCAAAATGTAAACACTTTGTACCAAACTAAGCTTCCTAAAAGTAGAAGAAAAAAGAAAGAAAATAAACAAACAACCTGATGGCACGTAGAAATCACAACCAGTTGCAGTCAGGTTGGGATTTGTACCTGGGCAATGAAGGGAGGTGGGCAATTTATATGTTCAAAATTCAAGATCCCAAGGGGGTAGGGGGGTTGAAGAAGAAAAGATATAGTTCAATAAACAATGGATGATGACCAGGTTGGATGAGAGGCAATCTAAAATTTCTTATGGTCAAGAATCAACACACTGAAGCCCTGTCTCAAACATAAAACAGCTTCTAAGAGTTTGAAGTAGCCAAGGAAGGAACATTCCTTCGCACCCACAAGAACCAATCCCGAAACCACTGGCATGCTATTACAAGATTTACGGGCATTTGGCTTGAAATGGTGGGCAAAAGAGAGGAAAGAAGGGTCTGTTAGGATTTCAGAGGCCTGGGGAGGCACAACCTAGGCTCTGGGAAGGAGAGGTGGACAGGGGCGAGCACTCCTCACCGTGATTATCTTTCTGCCCGATACTGTGCGTGCGGATGAGAGAGGACAGTCTCCTCACATCCCCCTTGAAGACGCACTCGTGCACCGGGTAGTGTGCGGGGCAACTGCCTCCACCTGCGACGACAGCAACGGGGTTGGTGCCCGCTAAAAGAGCCGGGGACTGGGAGGTGGTAGTCACGGAGGAATTGTGCAGCGGCAGGGCCGGGGCGCCGGGGGCATTGGAGGAGGCCGGAGCTGTCTTCAGCTGTAGCCGGTGGTGATGGTTACTGAAGATCTTATGACAGGCTCTACCGCCCTTGCTGCTGCTGCCTGTGCCAATCCTGCCTCCGGTAAAGGTGCCGCCGAGGGCAGCCGCCGCTTCCTCATCCCCGGGCTCCAGCAGGTCCCCCTCTTCTTTGCTGGGCTTGTGGTCCCTCCGCAATGAGCGGATCTTCTCCCCGGTCATCGCCGCCAGGGGCAGAGAGGGGATCCAGGAGGTTCACCCCTGGCGACGAAGCTTGCGCTGCGGCGGCACAAGGCGATTAGAGCGGTGGCCAGGATACTCCAGCGCAGCATGAACTCCCAGGGCGCCCCCGAGCCCGGGACAAACGCATCTCCCGGAGGAAGAAGAGCCGGCTCTCGCCTAGGCACGAAGGGACGCGCGCTCGCTGGGGGGAGCTAGAGTTCAGGTGCCCACGACACCAGAATCCCCGTCCCCACCGCCGCAGCCGCCGCCACTGCCTCACACCGAAAAACAGAGCACGGCCATCTTCCCTTGGCTTCTCTCGCGAGAGCTCCCCTGGGAGGGAGGAGGGAGGAAACACCGCGATAAGTGAGCTGCCTGCTCCCTCCCTCGCAGGTTCTGTTCCCAGAGTTGCCGAATGTCGGCGCTTCCCAGGCAGCGGGTTCCCGCCGCAAGCTGGAGTCTTTGAACTAAGAGACCGGGATCCAGCGTCCTGGTGGCCGCGCTTCTTGTGGGCCGTCTGAAACCTTAGCCTGCGTTTGAGATATTCGATGCACGTTATAAACAATGACAAACCCTGCGACCTCTGGGCCTCCCTCAGGAGTGCTGACTGACGCCAAGACACACAGGATATGATGTCACTGAAATGCACAGGACACTCATTCAATAAACTTTCGCTAAGCACCTACTTCGTGCCGTACACTGTGCTAGTAGATTTATAAAACACCACTCCTGGCTCCAAGGTGCTCGTTAGAGGAGGAAAGATAGTCAAGCAATTGAGTACAAAATGTAGCTGCGAATGAAGTGGATGCGGAGTGCTGGGTTGCACGAATTATAAAAAGGGGGGGAGAGGCAAATTTTAGTGTTGGAGTGTCAGAAAAGCTACCACAGAAGTTTAGGGACTGACCCTGGAGAACAGGCTATTCAGCAGACTGGGAGAGGGGAGAACACTCAAATATTTGTCGGATGAATGGATTTCGGGCAGGCGTCAGAGTTAAAGCATGGGGAGTGGACCCTGAAGGATGGCAAACAATAATTGTGTAACCGGAATATCGCTGGACTAGTTCATGGCCAGCCTCGACCTAGCGTCAAATTCTGAAGAACACAAATCTGACCTTGACAAATAACTAAAGCTGTTGGGAACTGGAGGGCAGAGGAGTTAGCAACGTCAGAAAGATATTAACCTGTTTATCTCTCCTAAGTCCCATTTACTCTGACAGCTGCTTCTCTCAAAAGTCTTCTTTCTTAAACCAACTTTATCACTACCTCCATAACACCCCACCTCCACCACCCCTCCAAATAAAAACTCCTGTGGGAACTGTCCTCTCTTCATCCTTCCCTGCTACTCAGGTTTCACCTCCCATCATCTTTCAAATCTATTCAAATTAATGTCATTCTTCCCTTCTTCCTTTTCTTTCTTGTGTGTGTGTGTGTGTGTGTGTGTGTGTGTGTCTGGTCGGGGGGAGGCCGGGGGCTGGGGGTGGAGGGTGTTTTCCAATTCTGTTCAAGCATTGCATGGGCAATCTGCACCTCAAAGGATCCTCCTACTCAGAAAGCAAGAGGGACTGAACACCTATGTACAAAAACATTTTCTTCTTTCACAATAGCCTCTGAAACAGGTGGTAGGCTCAGCACTTTATATGCTATTTCCTTGTGATAAGTATTATTTTCAATCTTCATTTGACAGTTGGAAAAACTTCCCAGTGCATCAAAGGTGGAATGTAGCACAGTCAAGTCTAACTCCAGGGCTCGAGAGATAGGAAGGGGCCAGATCATGTAGGATTTTGTATGTCATCTCAAAAGTTTAGACATTATTCTACAAGAAATGGATAGCCTTTTAGGGATGTTAAACAGGAGAATAGTAAACACACACACACACACACACACAAAGCAAAAAAGAACAAAATCAAAACGGGAATAGCATGATGCGATTTGCCTTTTAGAAAAGTCACCCAGTCACTCATACCTTAGAAAAGTATGTATCCAGAATAGACTACAAGGGGGCTACTATAAAGACAAGGAAACTGAGAGATTCCTGCATAAATCAAATAAAAATGTGTGTAAAAATATGCATGT